>NW_009697420.1:0-7741 GCF_000703405.1 Apaloderma vittatum | reverse complement strand
CAGCCAGACGGCCGGAGAGAGTACGTGCTCCACTCTCATCCGCGGTTCCGCACGTCCCCTGGCAGGGTAGAGCTAATTACGAACCGGGGACACGCGTTCCACGACTCCTGCAATGCCGTGGTAACACAGCCCGCTGTAGCCATGCCCTAAATATTGACATGTAAAAGCTGCAGGATTATTGCAGTAGTTTCCTGACCGAGCACTATTGTTTTCGTGGTAACCGGCGAAACTGCTGTTGCAAAATCTCCTCTGCAGCGTTCAGTTCTAGCATTAACCTGTGTTGCATAAGGCCTGGCACTACGTACACATACTTTTTAACCATGGTGCCAGTTTGCATTAGCTCCTATGAAACAATGCAGTTATGTATTTTTAGGCATAATATATGTTTTATTGCAATCATGATTAATAATTTCTGCAAAGCTGAGCTGCTCTGGCTCTTTCAAGATTGAAAGAAGGTAAGGAAGATTTCTAGCCAGCCCTGTCTCTCTTGCATGATTTTTAAATATCACCAAAAAAAATGAACCTCTGCAGGAAAATCTACACTTGTGATCTTTTATTTATTTCCTTTTTCTTTTTCTGAGCGTTTTACTAAAAACAATTCTGAAAGGATAAAACAACGTAACACCAAAACTTGCAGAGAGCAGCAATCTACATTTGGGCCTGGCATTAAGGGGCTCTTTGCCCCACAGCGTCTTTGCCTCAGAACAGGAAAAAAGATCTAGGTGAAAAATGGTGGGAAGCAAAACAATGAAAACCTGACAAACCCGGAAAGCCTATTGGAAAGAATCAGAACCAACAGTTAGCTCCAGGCATTTTGCTAATCATAAGATCATAGAATGCATTGGGCTCGAAGGGACCTTCAAAGGTCATCTAGTCCAACCCTGCTGCAGCGAGCAGGGACAGTTTTAACCAGATCAGGTTAAAGCCTCATCAAACTAGATCTTGAACATCTCCAGGGAGGGGGCCTCCACCATCTCTCTGGGCAACCTGTTCCAGTGTTTCACCACCCTCACAGTCAAGAATTTCTTCCTTATATCCAGTCTAATTCTACCCTCTTTTAGTTTAAAACCATTACTCTTTGTCCTGTCATAACAGACCTTGTCAAAAAGATTGCCTCTATCTTTCTTATAGGTTCCCTTTAAATACTGGAAGGCTGCTGTAAGGTCTCTCCACATCCTTCTCTTCTCCAGGCTGAACAACCCCAACTCTCTTAGCCTGTCTTCATAGGAGAGGTGTTCCATCCCTCTGATCATTTTCGTAGCCTCCTCTGGACCTGCTCCAACAGATCCGTGTCCATCTTATGTTGAGAGCTCCAGAGCTGGACACAGCACTGCAGGTGAGGTCTCACCAGAGCAGAGCAGAGGGGCAGAATCCCCTCTCTCGACCTGCTGGCCACGCTGCTTTTGATGCAGCCCAAGATGCGATTGGCCTTCTGGGCTGTGAGCGTGCATTGCTGGCTTATATCCAGCTTCTCATCCACCAGTACCTCCAGGTCTTTTTCTGCAGGGCTGCTCTTTATCACATCATCCCCCAGCCTGTGTTGATAATGAGAATTGCCCTGACTCAGGTGCAGGACTTTGCACTTGGCCTTGTTGAACCTCATGATGTTCACACAGGCCCACTTGTCCAGCTTTTCCAGGTCCCTCTGGATGACATCCCATCGCTCTGGCTAATGATGGAGCAATATGGCTGTTACCTTATCGCTGCAGTCCACAAGACCAATGTCTGAAGCAAAAGTTGTCACCAATGGATACTTTTCCTAGGTTCTCAACCTGCCCAACTAAAAGCAAAAATGCTGTCATATAAGCCTGTTTTGATGACTTTATTTCACCAACCTACTTTACTCCCCAGTAATGATTTTGGAGTTGTACAAAGGTGTCCACAGTGAACCAAAGCATCAGGCCTGTGTTGCATGAAGTGTGGATTCACTGAAGGGTCCAAAGATCCCTCAGTCCTCCCCTCCCCTTGCTCATTACCACTGATGGGTACCACACTCTTAACTGGTGCAGAGTCTGTGGCCACAGCTTTATCATGAAGAATCCTCCTCCAGTCATACATCAGGGCTGCATCTGCCCTTGAAACTGGGAAGATAAGTAAATTTTATTTTGGCTAATTTTGTGCTGAAGCAGTCTAGGACACTGCAGTGGAAGTTATTTTAGGTGAAAATTGCACATCTGCAAAGATTTCTACATCATCCTGATAGTGCTCTGGCAACTCCATTTCAGCAGCTCCCTCGATGCAAAATTGGTTTCGTGAAGAGCAAATATACATGAGTGGATTGCCACCTGCAGCCCCATTTTCAATGAATCTGAAACCATGACTCAGTACTCAAAGACATTGTTAGGTAATAAGAGACTAGCTGTGTATAGATCCAATATAATGAATGCCTTTATACGATGGAAATTTTCTTTTCATAGTCTTCCCAGGCTAATATTCACTTACTGATTTTAAGTTCTGCATCACCAAAGAGAAGTTGAGATGGAGTCCTTGATTTCAATTCCTACATTTCTTACTATATTTTCTTCATCATTTCCCACTGAGCTTGGAGCGTTGCTGGACACAGATGTTCTTAGGGAGTTTTGCCAAAAGCAGGTACTTGCTACAGCACAGAATGATCTATTTAGAACAACAAAGCCACCATTAGGAAACTGGAAGAATACCCAGACCAACAACAAAACCCTAGGTAGGTGTATTGGATTGCTGTAATGTAAAGAAGCCTTAAGCTATGTCTCTCACCTAGCTCTCCCATTTGTCCATATGCAGAAATGTGGATGTCTCTTCACAGTGACCAAGCAGATGGACTCCCTGCTGACTGCAGGACTTTGTAGGTCCTTGTTGGCCTATTTACAAGTTGCATAGGAGAAGAGTTCTTACTCTCTGAAATGTTAGTTTCCTGCTGTAAACTCCAGGTAGCCTGTATTTGGGTTAAGACAGGGGAAGGATTTTTCTGTTACAAGGTCAGTCACCTCCAGTCCTTTATTCCATTTTTCTGTTCAATGTCGATGTCTGCCTTCTCCTCGGAACTGTTTGAGATCTGTTATATGGCAGTCTGTACATTTTACTTCTGTTTAGTGCAGCTAAGGGGTTTTTTTTGCATTGTGATCAGGGATTTAATGGGTGCCATTGGCAGAATTTGAACAGGCTTACATATACTCTTCTCTCTGCACAGACAGCAAGGTGTAACTATTTGGGTTTTTTCTCTAAAGAAGAGCTCAGCTTTTCAGTTGTGGAAATTAGTCAATACACTTGTTTTTTTCTCTCAGGATTTGAGGTACCTGAATAATGGCAAAGCACCATATCTAGAAAAGCAAGCGGTGGAGATTCTTTTGCAACTTCCAGTTAATGGCCAAGAGGATCCCAAGGTAATTTGGAAGACAAAGCTAAACTCTGGCATATTTTTGCGTGTTATCTTTTGTGGTATCTCCAAGAATGTGAGTGTTGAAAAATGGCATTGACATCAGTGAAGCAGATGCAGAGGATTTAGCGAATGCTGACACAGAAGATGCAGTTGGAACCAGAAATGAAGGACTGAATTGATTTCTCCTAATTTAGGTACCTACAGCTGAGCTAGCCTTGAATGTACCTGTCTCCACTGCCTATAAAGAGACCCTGGGGTGACTAGCTCATATGCAAAGGTCTGTGCTTTGAAATGTTTGATATTAACTAAGATGAATCTTACTCATAAAAGTCAGTCTCATATTCTTCTCACTTTTCTACCATGCATCACAATCTTCTTACATGAGGTCAGATTGCAGGATACAGGAAAAGAAAGGATTAGGGAGAAAAGAAACAATTGGATAAGATGAAACAAATGTCTTTGCTACAAATCCGACTATCACATATAATGGCTACCTGGGAAACGTGCTGTGGGAGAAATTAATGAGTCCCAAATGAGAAAAACTTGGTAAGTAAGACAACATCTTCAAGCTCAACTCTGGACACTCCTGTGAATCTTGCAAGTCTCAGTGCATCAGAACGCATAAGGGTGATAGGGACCATTTTATCCATTGGCTGTTCTGGGCTGCCGGGATTCCCACTGACAGCTCCTGAGAAAGCAGCCTCTTGAATCATCAGTCTGGCCTACTCTGGCTCTCAGCCCAGTGTGGAGTCCCAGAGAGAGGCAGAGTTGCCACAACACTTAAGGAAGGGACAAACAAGCAGAATGTGGATGGTAAGATCAGGAAAAGAGGATGGCATGTCGACAGGGCAAAATGTTACAACCGATCTGGGAATGGAAAGTAGTAGAAAAGAAAAAGCTTATGCTGAGGCTAGAGGCAGGGCAAGATCTGAAGGATGTTTGTGAGCCAGAAGAAGAGACTGATCAATATAAGTGTTTATTGGGGTTTTGTTGTTGTTGTTGTTGTTTTGGTTTTTTGTTGGTTTTGTGTTTGTTTGGGTTTTTTTTGCATGTAGGCAAAAGCCTCTGCAGTGCTCTTGGAGAAAATTTCAATTGCTTCAGATGACAAGGTAGGGAAAATCATACTTATATTGAAGGAATATTGGAATCCTTCTCTTTTTGCAAAATTCTTGTCTTACTTTTCACTGGATGCAAATTTGCCAAGAATGGAAAGCAAGACTGAGGTGCCAGGCTGTGTCTAAATGTTGTCATAAAGGAGGTTTTCAAAACTGCCAGTGAACGGAGTAATATTACATGTGCATGCTCAAATCACACTCCTGAATCCCAGACAGTTCTATGACACCGTATGCTGCACACATCATACAGGTGTGATGAACAGGAACAGGTCTAAACCAGATTGCAAGAGTTTTATTGTTCTCCCAGAATGCAAACTCTTCATGTTTGTATTCCAGGAACTAAGTGAAATTTGGCTTGGAGCTTCATTCTCTTTTTAGAGACCTGAGACTAAGAGAAGGACTATGAAAAGTCTTTCTACTCATGCCGGTGATGAATTCCTCTGACTTACATATTAATAAGGAGTAATAGAATACTACCATGAATTAGCAACACTTTTTCTTACTACCCTGACTTAGCAGAACAGAGAATCCCAGTGCAGTATGGAGCAAATCCTGATTTTTCTGTGCTCATATAGAGGGAAAATTTGGTTTTCAGAAATGTGGAGCACCTAGGAGTTCAGCTGATTTTAAGTGTGTGGAAAGTTTGGGATAAAATACAGTAGCTCCAATCACAATTATAGCCAAGGTCAAGTCAGTTAGACTGCTTATGCTGGTTTGCTGCCTGAGAAAGACATAGCACAAAATATTTCCTCTGACGTTTGTAGCTTATTAAAGATTTATCCATGTTTTACACTCCTAACTCAAATCACCATGTAAAAACATTATAAGGGAGAGCAGCAAATGTTGTTTGAATTCAAGCCCAGTCTGTCTGAACTTGGCATTCAGAAAAGTCAATGCACTTCGAAGAAAAAAGACATCTTTTTACATGTGGATCATAAAACAGCTGCAAAATCTTACAGACTTCTCTGTGGTCATTTTCCACATAAATAAATCAACAGAAAATGTGCAAGAAAATACACAGATTGTCCAATTCTTCTCTTACCTGAGTGTATCTTAGATAGGCAACTGATAATGCCTCATGAGTGTACAATGCTTTTAAGGGAAGACTGGAAAAGATCATCGAAAAGATTACTCACTCTGGGTAGTCTGAGACTTTTTTTTCCTTAAATGACAAAGAAAATAAGGCAAAGGTAATAGATCAGCAAGTCAGGTTGGCTGTTGGCAAGTCAGAAAAGATTTTCCAAGAGAGCGCCATGTGGCACATGCCTGAGCACAGCATAAGGCTTGCCCATAAACCCTGCTTTTAAAAGCATCAGCGCTTAGCCCACACTACGCTGGTGCTCAGAGCTGGAAAGAGGGTGTGTCCCCAGCTGACCTCTGCTTCTTCCACTCAGGTCGGGCTTTCCACGCATGGGACGTTTCCTGAGGGCATTCAGAACAAGTGTTTTTCTCTGAATTTTCAGAAATTGCACTGTTGGGCTGAGAGGAAATCTGTATTTTTGCCTATGGGCATATAGTGGTGCTGGTTTATATATCAGTGAAGTCTCATTTTGTTTCCATCTTCCTCTTTCCTTTTCCCTTTTCCCCATGTGCACACGCACACACAGGAACAGGACATGGTGCGAGGAGCAGATGTGGCCTCTCCTTCCAGTACTAGTGGTGAGAGCTGTGAGGTGGAGAGTGAGGTACATGCTGTATTTCAGTGTGGACACAGCAGATGGGCTCTCTGAGAGCTGCAGCAGCCCATCCCCAATCTTAGGGATCCCTGGTGCAAGACACTGCCTTGCACTGTCCTCCAGCACAGAGCTTGGGCTTAAAACCATCCTTTGTCTCAAGCTGCCTGAAGCATATGTGAACCTAATTTTTTTGCCAGAGCTTTTTTTTGCCAGCTTTCCTATATGAGTGCAGCGCCTTGGCAAATCCAGGCAGGATACTCTGCCCGAGGTGTGAGAAGATCCTGTGGATTCCTCTGTCTCTTCTGTGCCTCAGCTGAGCTCTGCATGTGTGAAAGCTCTGCTGGCTGGATGGTAACACTGGAAGCACGGAGAAGCGATAAGGAACAATGCAAGCGGACTCAAAAGGGATTTGGATCATTTAGTTGATGAGCCAGCAGATGGCAAATGCTGCTTGGTATAGAAAATGAAAAGTAATTAGCCTGGGAACAAAGAGCAAATGTAGGGAATGGATTTTATATCCAGCACTCTGAGAGAGAGAAAGGGGTTACTGTGGAAAAAAATTCATAGAAACTGTCACTTCAGTGCACAGCTGCAATAAAAAAGGCAAACAAGATGCTAGACCGATGGAACAGTGAGCTATAATGCACCACAAAACAGGCAATACAGTCCTCTGGAAGATGGTTATTAGGCCCCTCCAGAATACTGCATGGAGCATGGGTCACTGTATCAGGAAGGTTATGTTTGGAGAAAGGTGCATTATGAAGCAACTAAGCTTGAATGGTTTCAGTGATTTCAGTTCTGAGGCAAAGTTAAGAGGCTCATTCTGAGGGGTCAAAGAGACCTGAAAGAGATTTTAAAATTATAGTAATGATCAGTACAGTTACCAGACAATGCTTACATTGCTAGAAGATCATAAAAATTAAAGAAGTAGTACTGAGCAGAGAGCAGAAACTTCACAAACTGTTGCACAGAAGAAAAAAAATACAGTTACATTCTGACTTCATTGAGTTAGCTAAGGATGAATACAGATTCAGGAACATGTAACTCAATCAAGTGAGTGGTGAACAGTTACAGTACATAGAACTGTCCTGTCGAACAAGCAGGAGGACAGTAAAAGCCCAAGTAAAAACAGCAAAATGGTTTAGGTGAAGAAACCCTCCCCAGTGTTTCAGGGTTTGTTTTTATCTGGATTCAGATTGTGCAGGTTCCTAAATTGTGTCTGTCTGCTGCAGGAAAGATCATCCTCTGCACACATGCCATAATGAATGTGGGTTCCCCAACCCGCATTCAAAGGGAAGAAAAGGGAAGGAGGAAAGTAAATGTTACCTTGCCCTCTTGATCCTGCTCAGTGTCATGCCATGTGAAAAAAAACCAGCTTCACATCTAGTTAAGACAAGGAAAAGTTGTTGGGCTGCAGCTTGTGAGAAGGTGGGACAGCAGCAGACTGAATTTGGGGTCAGCAAGTAGTTTGCAAGGCTAGGGAAGAAGGAGAAAACTGGAAGCATGTGTACCTGCAAAAGGCGATGCAAGCATTTGAACTGCAATTAAACAGGTTTCAGGGTCTGTCTTGGTTTAGAAGACAGGGGAAAACC
>NW_009697419.1:0-36812 GCF_000703405.1 Apaloderma vittatum | reverse complement strand
GGGTGCGCTCCTCACCTCCTTCTTTACACTGCCATGGCAGGGACATCTCCAGCTAGATCAGGTTGCTCAGTGCTCCATCCAGCCTGGCCTTAAAAACTAGGGATGGAGCAAGACAGAGTAAGTGATTAAGCTCCTGACTTCAACACTTCTAATTTGATACTAAACCGAATGGAATTAAATGGACCTTTTCATTTAGCAATGGCTTAGAGAGTTGGTGTTGTTCAGCCTGAAGAAGAGAAAGCTCCAGGGAGACCATCAGGTCTCCGCTATAAAATGGCCTGCCAATACCTGAAGGAGGCCTACAAGAAAGGTGAGGAGGGACTGTTTACAAGTGTGGGTAGCGATAGGGCAAGGAGCAATGGTTTTAAACTAAAACAGGGTTGATGTAGCTTAGACATTAGGAAGAAGTTCTTTACTACAAAGGTGGCGAAACATTGGAACAGGTTACCCAGAGCGATGGTGGAGTTCTCATCCCTGGAGACGAAAGTGAGGCTTGATGGAGCTCCGAGCAATCTGGTCTAGTTAAAGATGACCCTGCTCACTGCAAGGGAGTTGGACTAGGTGACCTCTAAAGGTCCCTTCCAACACAACACATTCTATGATTCTATGATTTTGTGATTCTATGATTCTATGATCTGCTCATTGTAATCAAATAAAATGATTTATTTTTACTCACTCACGCAGTCAACTTAAAAATCCATGGTATGACTGTACAAATTTTCAATCAGTCACCTGGTGAAGTTTTGAGGAGTTGGTACTTTTAAAGACCAAATGACATTATAGTTATATTTGTCCAGAATTAATCCCTGCATAGGAGACATCAGTCTGTTTCACAGCCCACTGCTGAAATATGCAGAGGGGAAAACCAGAAAAAAAAGACTTTGAATTATTTCAATATCTATTTCTTTCTACTGGAATAATCTTGCATGATCACTCTTCATGTGTTGATGGTGCATGTAGTATTATAATCATAGAATCATAGAATCATAGAATTGTCAGGGTTGGAAGGGCCCTCAAAGATCCCCTAGTTCCACCCTCCCTGCCATGGGCAGGGACATCTCCCACTAGATCAGGCTGCCCAGAGCCCCATCCAGCCTGGCCTTAAAAACTTCCAGGGATGGGACTTCCACCACCTCTCTGGGCAACCTGTGCCAAAGTCTCACCACCCTCATGAGGAAGATCTTCTTCCTAACATCCAATCTGAAAAGATCCATCTCTAGCTTTAATCCATTCCTCTAGTCCTATCACTACCCAACATCCTAAAAAGCCCCTCACCAGCTTTCTTGTAGCCCCCTTGAGATACTGGAAGGCCACAGTAAGGTCTCCTCGGAGCCTTCTTTTCTGCAGACTGAACAGCCCCAACTCTCTCAGCCTATCTTCATAGGAGAGGTGCTCCAACTTTCCTTGGCCCTTCTTTGGACACGCTCTAGCACGTCCATATCCTTCTTGTACTGTGGGGTCCAGAACTGGACGCAGTACTCCAGGTGGGGTCTCACGAGAGTGGAGGAGAGGGGGAGAATCACCGCCCTCAACCTGCTGGCCACGCACCTCTTGATGCAGCCCAGGACACGATTGGCTTTCTGGGCTGCAAGTGCACACTGACAGCTCATGTTGAGCTTCTCGTCCACCAGTACCCCCAAGTCTTTTTCTTCAGGGCTGCTCTCAAGCCAGTCACTGCCCAGCCTATATTGGTGCTTGGGATTGCCCCGACCCAGATGGAAGACCTTGCACTTGGTCTTGTTGAACTTCATGAGGTTGGCCTGGGCCCACCTCTCCAGCCTGTCGAGGTCCCTCTGGATGTCATCCCTACTCTCCAGGGTGTCAGCCACCCCACATAGCTTAGTGTCATTGGCAAATTTGCTGAGGATGCAGTCAATGCCACTGACCATGTTGCTGACGAAGATGTTAAACAAGACATAATGACGAAATACTGTGTTTTAGACAACGGTCTAGCCTATTATGCTCAAAGTAATTTTAAAATTATTTATTTTCATGGGAATTTGTGATAATATGCAAGTAGAAGAGCACAAAGTACTTGATAAGGCAACGGAACTTTTTTTTAACAGTTTCTCTGACAGAGTTCTTCTCTGGGCATACACCACCAGACTTCCTTGTCCACAAAAATCTATTACCTGTCTTCTTGCAGTTGAAAAAATTACATTTGAGCATAGAGAAGAGGTTATAGTTCCTTGTTGCATGTGACCTGTTCTTAAAGAACAGTTCACTGTGCAACAGCATGGGTTTTGTCAGGGATATTCTTTTTCGAGGCAGAATATAAAAGCTAATAACCGCTTTCCAATATCCCCAGTTAATTTGCAAGAGTTATCGGGAAGCAGTTTCACACAGGTTTCACACAGGAAAGGTTGAACATCAGTGTATTCATTGTTGCCTTTCTTTATGTAATACTGTGGAACTGAATGATTTGGGTTGTTTCTTCCAGTCTAATTGGTCAAG
The DNA here is from genome assembly GCF_000703405.1 of Apaloderma vittatum. Lineage (NCBI taxonomy): Eukaryota > Metazoa > Chordata > Aves > Trogoniformes > Trogonidae > Apaloderma > Apaloderma vittatum. The sequence goes on along the minus strand of NW_009697419.1, from coordinate 34,358 downwards.
AAGCAGTTGAAAGTGGAGAGCTTTGCTGACTGAATGAACAGTGCATGTACACAGAAAATGCGATGCTGCTTGAGGGGCTGCTGACAACAGTAAGAACGACCATAGCCCCTAATCCATAAGGAATGTACAAAATGGCAAAGTGCCAAAAAATTTGCAATGTTAATTGACAATATTAACTGACAAAAATACAAAAAGATTCTGCAGAGCTACAATGTGAACTAGAATGCATTTAATCTTTGAATAGGGCAATTATTTGGCAAATTAAACATAAAATCATTGAGTTTCTGCAGTTTGACATAATTCTCAAGGATAGATGACTGTTAGATAGGAACACATTTTACCTCATGGTGATGTTTTCTCCATGTATTATTTAGCGCTTAATTTAACTTATTATTGATCTTCTGCTTTTCTTCACAGTAGCTTCCAGTCATTTCTTGTTACTTCATATTTTATCTGTTGACCATGCCATTTTAGTACTGTGCTGGCATGGTGCATGCAATGTCACACCAAGGGCAAACTGAATGTGTCAAATCAGAGGTAAAAAACAATAGTAAATAATCTGAAAGTATCTTTTCCCTTTAAAAAAAAAAAATTAAAAAACCCCACAATGGATAATAGATTAGAAAATATTAAAAGCAAGGGTGGAAGACAGTAAATGTATTTAAAACAGTACAATTAGCACATCCAAGTGTTGAGCCCAACCTGATGCTTGAAGGGAAATGGAGTTTCAGACTATGACATTTTAAACAGCTCTTCTGAACATGTTGCAATTTGCATAAATTCAGATATTATGCCCTTTATTCTCTTTTTATCCCATTTTATTTCATTGCTTTTCAGGTTGATCTAACACTGCGTCCTCCCATTTTCTCTGTTCATTTGAAGTGCTCTCATATAGAGCAGGATGAATGTTTACAGAGACTCAATTAAAACTGTAAGGTCAAACTATAACTTGGTAATGTATTTCTATAAAATTCAGACTATACTATATAACATATAGAGATACCAGTGCTTAATTACACTATTTGCAGCAGACATACAGTCAGTACATATGTGCTAGAAAAACATACTGCGAAATTTATAAATGTGTAACATCTAACTATATCTTAAACTTCATGTATGTATTTTATAAACATTTTACTCTTAAAAACAGCAGCAGCAGACATAAATCTGAAAATTTAACAATAATTGTAGAAAAAAATTACACTCACAGGAAGTTATTAATTAAATTGATTAAATTAATCAATAAATATCTTACAAGAGCATATTGTTTTATTTTAATTTTTTATTATTTTTGTAAAAGTAAATTTTAGCTCAGCTCATGAAGTGGATATCCCTAGGTATCCTTGTTTTCCATGAGTTATTTAAAGTTACATGAAGGTGTACCTTCACTTAAATTTAACTAATAGTCATAGAATTATAGAATCATAGACTGGCATAGACTGGAAGGGACCTTAGAGATCATCTAGTCCAACCTCTCTGTCATGGGCAGGGACTCCTCTCAACTAGATCATGATACTCAAGGCTCCGTCCAACTTGGCCTTGAACACCTCCAGGGAGGGGGCAGCCACGACATCTCTGGGCAATTTATTCCAAAGTCTTGTCACCCTCGTACTGAAGAATTTCTTCCTAAGATCCAGTCTAAATCTATTCTCCTTCAACTTAAACCCATTTCCCCTTGTCCTATCAGTGGACACTCTTGTAAAAAGTCCCTCCCCAGCCTTCCTGTAGGTTTCCTTCAGGTACTGGAAGGCAGCCATTAGGTCCCCCTGGAGTCTTCTCTTTTCAGGACTGAACAATCCCAGCTCCCGCAGCCTGTCCTTGTAGCAGAGGTGCTGCAGCCCTTGGATCATCTTTGTGGCCCTCCTTTGAACATGCTCCAACAGATCCACGTCCGTCTCATGAATACTGGATGCAGTATTCAAGATGGGGTCTCAGAAGAGCAGAGTAAAGGGGGAGAATCACCTCTCGTGATCTGCTGACCACACTTCTCTTGATACATCCCAGGATGCGGTTGGCCTTCTAGTCAAGCATTATCTATAGAGATGAGTCAGTGTAACTGTAACTTGGTGAATTCAAACACTGAAGTGTCTGCTGAAGCATCTTTCCATATACTGAATGTGTTATGTTTTATGTAGCATACTGATTATGAACATTTTGATAGAAAACTGTAATCTGAAGTAGTGACCTATTATTTAATGAATTCAAGGCATTAATAAGCGATTCCAAGTATTTCAGAATGTTACAATTTTTGACATAATTGTGTATGAAACAAGGCAGTATGTTCTACAAAATACAAGAAAAACATCCATAAAAATTGGCTATGAGCTTTCTCTGATTCCGTTTCCTGTCTCATAAAAATAAAGTCTACCGTACCTGTGGAGATGAAGGCAGAACCATACCTTAAAGTTGCTATTTGATACACCATTCTGAGATGTTACTTGTGGACAATTCTAATTAACAGCAGAAAAGCAGACTAACTATTCTGATTAATAGGTAGAAACAGGCAGACTAACTAGCAGAGAAGAAGAGTTTTACGAGGACAAAGAGAGATTCTTTTCTGGAAGTTCTTGCACCTTCTTCCCAGCTTCTGCATTATGATGATAGGAATGATAGGAAACACAACAAAGGGTAATGAACCACAGGACTTAAGATATTTTTAAGCATCTTCAGCCATAATTAAATCAATTTTAATTCTGGATATGAGCAAGATTTCATATTTTAAGTAGTTTTTCAAATTTCTGGTGCCATTTATTTGTCCTCTCCTTCGGAATTATGTACTACATCACAAAATTTACTACACCACAGCATTGCAGAATGGATGACATTGACAAGGACATCTGGAGGTCATTTGATCCTGCCTCTCTGCTCAAGTAGGCCCATGTGGAGCAGGTAACCCAGGACCATGTTCAGATGGCTTTTTTAATATCTCAAGGATGGAGACTCTATGACTTCCTTGGGCAACCTGTGATGGTTCTTGGTCACTCTTACAGTGAAAAATGGCACTTGCTGTGTTTCAGTTTATGCCCACTGCCTCCAGTCCTGTCACTAGGCACCAGCGAAAAGAGCCTGGCTCCACCTTCTTTACACATTTCCTGCAGGTATTTGAACTCATTGCTGAGATCCACATGAGCCTCCTCTTCTCTCAGGTAAACAGTCACAGTTCTCTCTGCATAAGAAATAAACACATCTGGTCTAACAAATGAACACAGACATAAAATAATACCTCACTCACATAAACACAAGGTGCACCAACAGCTTCATTCTGTTTCCGTTTGGGGCCAATAAGGGAGAAAACCCGTTAGTGGAAAACTCATCTACAGGTACCGTGTGAATCCCCCCCAAGCAGCTGGGCTCAAATACTCATTCTCAGTAGCTTCCCCTGGACCCCAGTCTCCCCAGCTGCTGTCACTTGGGTATGCAAGACGCTGAGGCTGCAGTCCCACTCCAGTTGCTGATACTCAAACCTACACACACATACACACACACAGAGCAATACAGACACATTGGTGATGCTCTGTGTAACTAGCCCTAGACAACCAGTCTATACAGTTGCTGTGCTCTGGATACCCAGGTCTCCCAGCTACTTCACACAGACACACATGTACAGACAGGACTTCTCAAGTTGCTGGTCCAAATCTATGACTTTACCAGTAGCCAACACCTAGGTGCCATGGTCTCTCCAGGAACCATCTTGATCCCTTAGTGCCTCCAGTAACCACCTCTCAGGTTTCTGGGTCTTTCCAGCACCCAGCCCAGACTTATGGTCCTGTGGTCTGACTCCAGGTGGTGACACTCAGACCCTTATACACAGACACATACACAGAATAGAGTCTCTTACCCAGGAAAATAGTTATAAATGGAGTTTAAGTAGGAGATGGGACAGACTGTCATAAGCAGAGATCCCCTTCCTCAGTTCGTGGGGTGCCCCAGAGACCTGCCCCCACTGGCTTCTGTTCTTGGGCTCCTCCAGGCCCTTGAAATTGAGTTTCCCCTAGGATTGGCTTATGGAGATGGACCTTTAATCACATTAGTCACTGCTTTGTGAAGAAAATACTACAATGCTAATGTAAGGTGGAAAGATTTTTTCACAAAAGAGGCTTTTAAGCAGGTTGCTTAGTAAAGGAGTCTATATACTGTCATTTTAAGATAATAAAAAATCACTTTACCAAATATGAGATGACCTTATTCAAACTATCTTACATCTTTGTTTAGAAAAAAAAAATCAGTTGGAGGCAAATACAAAGGGGGAAAATACAAAGGAGAAAAAAGATACCAAGTTCAACTCTATTCTGCATGTATCAAAATACTCATTATTTAAAAACCCTTAAAAATAAGAGATGAAGAAAATATTAGTTTTCTATATGACTTTTTTCTTCTTTTATACAAGAAGCGCTGAACTGATTCGAAAGCTTTTTCTTTAAAAAAAGCAGATGTTCAATTTACTTTGATAAAGGATTCATATTATATTCATAAAAAAATCTATGTAATAATCAATATTTTTTTATAATCTCTTAACTTCCCCAAAACAGAGTACAGGAGAATTCTCATAAAAAATTTAAAAACTGTATAGTGTGCATCCTTTGATCTTATGCCAATTTAAAGTCACAGTTGACTTTTTAAAGTATCAAGGAGCAAGAATATGTATTTAAATCCATTTCAGAAGAATCCAACTATATTCTATGTGGGTTAATTCAATTATAAGAAGAGTAAGACACAAGGATCTAAATGTGATAGTTCAGCAATATTACTGAAAATGACAGGGCACCATATTAAATTTTTAATGTTATCTTGCTATGCCAGTGATTTTATAACAAGATAGGCTTATTTTATTGTGTAAGATATTATAACATTATATCAAATAAGTTTACTGTATAGTAAATAGTAAATACAACAAAATAATACTATTTATGAGAATCTGTTTTGCTTAAATAAGCACAAAATTATTTAGCTCCTGTCAAGTGTATTAACAGTTTATGTGTTCCCAGTATTACCAGTTTATGTCAGTCAACTCTGTCTATATCTGATTTATTGAAATATCTCTTGTGTGGAGTTTAACCACAATAAATTAATGCATTTTCTATAGTCCATAAAGCATTTTTTGAACACCTTGATGACCTAGCTTAGCTTAGGTATCTAAAAAGGCTTGGATGTCTAAGTCAAAACATGAAAATCTTTGCTGACTGCACAAGCAATGGATAGTCATGTCATGCTGAACTATGTGACAAGATGGGTAAGATGAATTGCTCTCTTGAGGTACTTGTATATTTCTGGAGGTGTTTATGTTTTTCTTTAATTCTGTTGACAATGAAAAGAGCCCATAGCTGTTAGATTATTCTCAGGTTTTTTTAATAGCCTAGCTATATAAATTAGTGTGATGAATGCCATATATTAAATGATAAATACATAAGTCATTCTGATTTTTGAAAAATTGCAAATTGTTTAAAACACATTTTTATGTTAGTTTATTTTAGGAAACACACTTTTTTTTTTCTATGGGAAGACTATCCTGCCTGAATTGAAACATTTTTGGAAAATAAATATACATAGAAATTTGTCTTGTTGTGAAAAGTGCTTTTGCACAGTGTAGTATTTATCTACAGAAAAGTGGTATTAATTCATCTTCTTACTCTAGTAGCCATAGAAAAGTACCCTCAGCTCCCCTATTTTTTTCAGCCAATGGACAGATGATGTAAAGCTTCATATATTCGGTGGCTAAATGCACTGTCATTTAATACTCTCCTGAAACTCCTTAGTGAAAATATTTTTCCTGACGCAGGCACTGCAGAATGGCTGTATTTTTGCAACATGGTCAATCTACAATATTTTCTGTTCTCTTTAAGTGTAATATGGCCAATGCAGCAGCAGGATCTGAAAAACGTGGTCAGTCTCAAAGGTCAGCTGTTGCACACCTTATTCTTACCATCTGGAGTTACAGAAGACCAGATACTCAGACTATTTTTATCTATCTTCACTGGGGAATTTCTGAAGTAGTGGAGATTTCATTCTGCTTCTTCTATTGCATTTCTGGCTCCTAAATTGTCTTGATGTCCTTTGTGTTACGGAGCAGGTATCTTAGAATCATAAAATCCATTGGATTGGAAGGGACCTTTAAAGGTCATCTATTCACCTAGATCAGGTTGCTGAGTTAAAAATGATCTTAAGATGATGTTCCTCTCTTTCTTCTATTTAGTGATATACAGTTTATAAGAACATGAATTAATCTATATAATTCACCATTTATGGGACTGCAAGCCATGTTAGTGGAATACTTCCAGAGCAATAACAGCAACATACCATCTAAATCTCAAATGGTCCAAATTTGGGTAGGTGTGTACATTTTGCATACAGTCAGATGTTAGCACAAGAATCAAAGACATTTGCAAATAGTATTATTTTGTCTAACAAAGATTTTTTTTTCCACTTAGTCATTATGACTTCTCCAAAGAGGAATGAAGTAGTTGTTTTCTGGTAAGTAATATAAAAAATACATAGTATTAGAGAAATATGATGTTTATACTTTTCTTAGTGAGAAGTCTTGAGGAATAAATGTGTAAAAATATGTAATTAACAAGCTCTAAAATTCAGGGAAAAAAAAGAAACACATTAACAAATAAAGGCATTACGAAGATGTCCGTGGTTGAAATGTGATATTTGTAAGCTGGAAAATATAAAGATACTCTAACTTCCCTTGAAAACAGTTTTCAGGTCACATTCTTAATTATAATTTTAGTTTCAGTGGGAAATCTCCATTAGTTATAAATTTATAAGAATATTATAATGAATAAATGAGTGATGCTGTCAACTTAGATGATATTTTCTGATTTACCATTTAGATTATTGTTTCGATATCTACAGGAATTGGACATTCCAGCAAAATGAAGTTATTATGAGACAATGTATGAAAGTCTGTACTTTATCATGTATCATAATCTAGAAAAACAAAAAAGTGTGCTATGTTCAACTCACATTTCTCCTTATGACTTTAGCAATAATTTAGGATATGAGAATCAATTTTCATATTTTTATTTATTTGAAGAATAACAATAATTACAATAGTAAAAATAGCACTTTAAATCTAGATTCTGATTTTCAGTGGTCTCAAATTCACCAGTTCCTATCTAAACACTGATTTAATTAGCTACATTTTCACTTTTTATTTATTCATTTTGCTTTATTTTTCATGATAAATTTAGTCCATTTGCTGCCATTCCTTTAACACTTCTAACAATCACATAATGTAAGTATATAGTAAGAAGGTATGATAGTATGTCAGTGTAAATGAACACTCATATGTGATGTATTTGCTTAGCATAAGGGAGTGTCCGTTACACTAAACACCAAGAGTTTTTATTATAGATGTTATTGTACTTTTGTTATCGTAACTGCTATATCAAACTTTATAAGAAGTATATTTCATCTTAGATTGACAAACCATTGTGAAAATGTTTGAGAAAAATACGTCTACATCCTGCAGGTAAATAAGCACATAAAGGCAATTAAAAAAAACAACCCAGACACTCCTTTTCAGGGTTCTCAACAACTGAAATCAAATAAATTCTTTTATTACATTAACCTAGGGCTGACATTAACTTTTTCTCTAAATGCATAGCATAGAAAAAAAACATTATGCAGAGAAAGGAGCTCTTACGGTTTTGTTTGCCTTGCAGCACCGGGGGACAAATGTGTCCAAAAAGAGAGAAATGCTGCTCCATTGGGGTATGTTGTTACAACCACACAGAGACATTCAGAAATCCTTATATGACCCTAGATTGAGCCTAAATTAATAAAAGTATTGGTACACAAATGAAGCTAACATTGGTGTGGTAGAATCTCAGATAAGGTTAATATTGAGGGGACAGTGATGTGCATGCATTTCTGAGTGCTGAACCCCATAGGTTACAGATATATTTGCTTATGTACTCCTTAAAAGATTGACAAATAAGATATTTTACTGCTGGTAACTCTGGCTCATAACTGCTCATTCATTCTGGATGAACAAAAAATACTTATGATCATAAGTGTCAAGCTTGTTTTCCTTAACATAGTTTAGGATAAAGTAATTTGGGTACTAAAAGTCAATTTACCCGCTGAAAGAAAAACAGAATTCTTAGGTTCCTTCTGACTTCTGTGGTAGTGGTGAAATATTTTTCAGACTCACGTACACTATTTACACTCAAACATGTGGACATTGATGGGTCATCAAGGTCCCACTCATTTTACTAATTCTTGGGGGGGGGGGTGCGAAAAGGGAATGGCATTAATATGAGTTCAGTTTGCAGGAAAGGTAAAAATTATGTAGAAACCAGACTTCTTGTAAAAGTTTTCAGATGTGTAAAATCACTGCTATGCGTATTTTATAGACTCCAGAGAAATTTTGGAATACCTATCTGTTTTGTTTCTGCACTCATAGTACTTCATCTGAGTCTGGACTGCTTTCACATAGACAGCTCTACATGAACCACAGCCAAAAAATCATTGTGTGGACAAACAGTTAGAAATTCATACAGTGTTCCTTATGGAAAGCATGAGTAAAAATTTGCAGAATTATAATAATAATAATATAGCTCAACATAGATATCTATTCTTATGTGTAAAAATTCACCTTGACTAAATTATATTATATAGTAATAGCATAGGAATAACATTGACATTACAGTAATGATAAGAAAAACAGTTTATCAAGGCTTTCTACTTATATGCCTTATATGCCTAGGCAGTAGATACAGAACATAGATCTGGTGACTAATTATTAACCTCAGTCTACAGATTCATAGAACCATAGAATGTCTTACGTTGGAAGGCACATTAGAGATCATCTAATCCAACTTCCCTGCCATGGGCAGGGATGCCCTTAACTAGACCAGGTTGCTCAAGGCCTCATCCAGTCTGGCCTTGAACACTTCCAGGGAGGAGGCATCCATGACTTCTCTCAACAAAATATTCCAGAGTCTTGCCACTCTCGTATTGAAGAATTTCTTCCTGAGACCCAGTCTAAGCCTGTTCTTCTTCAATTTAAATCCATTTCCCCTTCTTCTATCGCTGGATTCGCTTGTAAAAAGAGACCCTCAGCCTTCCTGGAAGTTCCCTTCAGGTATTTGAAGGCAGCTATTAGGTCTCCCTGGAGTCTTCTCTTTTCAAGACTGAACAATCCCAGCTCCTGCACCCTGTCCTTGTAGCAGAGGTGCTCCAGCTCTTGGGTCATCTTTGTGGCCCTCCTCTGAACACGCTCCAACAGATCTATGTCCCTCTTATCCTGGGGACACCAAAACTGGATGCAGTATTCAAGGTGGGGGTCTCACAAGAGCAGAGTAAAGGGAGAGAATCACCTCTCTTGACCTGCTGGCCACATTTCTCATGATGCATCCCAGGAGGCAGCTGGCTTTCTGGGCTGCAGGAGCACACTGCTGGCTCATGTTGAGCTTCTCCTCTATCAACATCCCCAAATCCTTCTCTTCAGGGCTTCTCTCAACCCACTCTGTGCCCAGTTTATATTTGTGCCTTGGATTGGCCTTACCCAAGTGCAGGACCTTGAATTTTGACTTGCTGAAGCTCATGCAGTTTGCACTGGCCCATTTCTCCAGTATGTCAAGGTCCCTCTGGATGGCATCTCTTCCCTCAAGTGAGTCCACAGCACCATACAGCTTGGTGTCATTGGCAAACTTGCTGAGGGTACACTCGATGTCACTGTCCAAGTCTCTGACAAAGATGCTGAACAGCACTGGACCCAGAACAGAGCCCTGAGGAACACCGCTTGTCACGGGAGTCCACGTGGACATTGAGCCTTTGACCACAACTCTTTGAGTGTGACCTTCCAGCCAGTTCCTTTTCCACTGAGTGGTCCATATCTCCATATCCATCAAGTCCACATCGCTCCATCTTAGAGACAAGGATGTCATGTGAGACAGTGTCAGATGCCTTACACAAATCCAGGAAAATGATGTCATTTGCTCTTGCCATAGCAACCAGAGCTGTAGCTCTATTATAAAAGGCCACCAAATTAGTCAGGCATGATTTGCCCTTAGTGAAACCACTTTGGCTGTCACTAAACACCTTGCTATTTTTCACTTGCCTTAGTACAGATACCGGGAGGATCTGCTCCATGATTTTATCTGGCACAGAAGTGACACTGACTCGTCTGTAGTTCCCTGGGTTTTCTTTGCTTCCTGTTTTAAAAATGGGGGTTATGTTTCTCCTTTTCCAGTTTCTGTGAACTTTGCCAGACTGCCACGACTTCTCAAATACGCTGACCAGTGGCCTAGCAACTTCAGCCGCCAGTTCCTTCAGGTCCTGTAGATGTATCTCATCAGGTCCCACGGACTTGTGTACCGTCAGGTTCCTTAGGTGTTCCTGGACCTGATCTGCTCCTACCCTGGGTGATTCTTCACTCTCCCAGATCCAGCCAATGCCCCCTGTGACTTGAGTGTTGTGGCTCAAGTGGTTATCAGTGAAGACTAAAGCAGGAAAGTCACTGAGTACTTCAGCCTTCTCCATTTCCTTAGTAATCAAGTCATCTAGATTGCTCTGGAGAGGCTCCACATTCTCTCTTGTGAAATCTACGGGAAACTAACGGCTGCACTTTAACAGCTTTATATCAGTAGATATTTTGTACTTTCCTACTGTGAAGGGTTTTCCCTATCACTATGCTCATGCTAGGAAATTAAAAAAAAAAGACATAGTCTCTTTTCTGGTCTCAAGGGAAAGCAGAATAATAAGTGTAACTTGCAACCATGTAAATAATCTCTCTGCCTTCATTTTTCTATCCAAAACTAGGAAGTGTCCGTCCATTATAACATGCTGAGAGAAGTGTCTGGCTCATGCACAAGTATTGCCTGGGACAGACACAGGTGCACAAAATCATAGAATCACTTTCTTTGGAGAGGATCCCTGAAGTTGCCATGCCCTCCCCCTGCTCAGAGTAAGGCCAGTTTAGTTAGTGTCACCTAAGTATATGCAAGAGAGCATTTATCTGTCCAAAATGTTGTAGAACAGCATTTGTGCTCACCCACTCAGCCTGCTTATTGGATTTATTGTTCATAGTCCTATGGGAAATGTTCCAGCAGGACTTGACACACACCTGTAAAACTTCAGAAGTTGATAACAATGTCATCCATATCATAGAGCAGATCTCCGTTTCCAGAGAAACCAGCCAGCAGTTTTCAAGAGTGCTAATTTCAGAAGCACCATATATCCACTCTATCTTTCTAAACACCCACTCTAATAGACACTATTCTGATAGAAAAACTATAGAGCTGGACTCTTATCCCTTAGCTGGGCTAGTCAGAACTTACTGCAGCAGGGGCAGATATGATCTCCAGAACTTTATTAACAATTTTTTTTGGTCCGGAATCATTATTTGATAATGGTTTCAATTAAAACTTGTAAAATGAGAACTGAGTAATGCTATCAAGATGCTTTGTAGACTCTGAGGCAGTCTTATTATTTTGCAGCCAGCACAGAACTTCCAATTCCTATCCTCTGATTTACTGCAGGATGACATATAGAGCTGCAATAGTTTAATAATATGTCACTGTCATCAACTCTCCCAATTATATCTCAGATGTGCATGAGGGATAAATAACAAGCAATCTCACTCCATCTCACGAAGATAAATAAAATGACTGGTTTATTAAAGGTATATCAAAATAGAGGTATTACTGTGGCCTGAAAGTAGGCAACAGGCTAACATTTCCTCAATTTTCATCAAGGTCAGACAATAGATCTGTGAAAATACCATAGTAATTTATGCATAAAATAATAAACATATTATCTAATGGTTACCTGGAATCCCTTTGAGGATCACTTCATAGTTGTCGAAGTCCAAATCCTAGTGTAAGTACTACACTAACAGTATAGTATTTGCAGGCTGAGGTGCTTAGGAACTTTGAAGATGGAAAAGAAGTCATTTTACTTGTAACTAAACTGTGAAACTGCAAAAGGATTATTTTGTCCTCTGCCATAGGACGATTCACTTAGCACAAATGTGCTTAGCACATTTCCATATAATGTCCTTAACACTAGCCTTTGAAAACATGCTGCTCTGACAGAGACTTTTCATATGTTGTTCACACTCTTCTTTCCATGGAACACAAATATTTACCAGTTCAGCTTCAAATCATCTGTAATTTTGTTAATGATGACGTTTACAAAAGCAAATTGAAACTATTACAGTCACACATGGAATAAAAATGTTCTCCATGTTCATACCTGTAGCCAACCCAAATAACAGGTGAACTCATCATATTCCTCCTATAACTTCAGAACAATTATTCATTCCGTAGTCAAATTCAGACTTTATTATTAGAGCATATGTCTTTTGATGATTAAACATGACACTTCTTTACATCAATGTTTAGTTACACAGCTTTGAATTTAGCAACACACTATATTTTTTCCACGAAGAATTTATGTAGTAAAGTAGGAAGCAGAAATCCATCCATTCTGACTTTTAGCTGATAGCACCAAGTTCAGCCTCCTTCAGCTGCATAGTCCAATATGAGATATTAAAAGAATAAATGACAGATAAAGTTATTGTATCAATTGGATCAATATTTGACTTCATTTCTGCTTGTTTCTTAGCTGCAAAAAAAAGTCTAGGTAATACTTAAAGACATCAACCAATATTTAAACACTTGCTTTTTAATGTCAAGTCTGAGAGTATTCATTTTCAGAATCATTTATTGTAAAGTGAAATTAATTACTGTTTGGAGAGAGTTATAATTTATGTACAAAGTTTATCCTTCTCAAACATTTTCACTAACAAAGCATAAATACATAAAATTCACAAACATTGATAAATGTTAGCTTTCTTCTACAATTTGTGAAGTCAAAGATTTATTACAAAAGGATGTGTTTACTTCAAGTTAGCATATTCAGCATGTTTTTACTATGCTTGGAATTATTCTTCTGTGGTAGATGTTATTAGTGAATCTAAAGCATAGTCATACAAGAAAATTAAAATGCATCATGAAAGAGCAGAGAGCTAGGTAGTGTTAGAATTTTAGAAGTGATATTAGCATGTAAATGTATTTTCATGACTAAATAACCTGCATGTATTACCAAATTTTATTCATTTAACCAATAAATTTGATTTTGAAGTGCAAAACCAGAAATCTAAAGTCCACTGATCTCTAAATTATCTGCTGATTCTACCGATCTACAAAATTATGCTCCCTGACATTGAATTCTGTCTAGCTTCACGACAATATTATCCACTGTTCTTGCCTAATGTCTAGCCTAACATTTAGGATCTTTGCCTGACAAAGCTATGACAAAATTATGTTTCCTGAAGCTGAGCTCAGCTTAGAATCCTTTTTCGAATTCCTTGGCAAATCCTTAAGAATGAAAATGGAAAGGCATTAATGTTGTAATAGGTAGGAATCCCTTAATGGATTTAAATAGCATTTAAATGTCTTCCTGACTACTTCTGAATCTCTCAAATATCTACACTCCAGCTCAAAGAGAAGCGCAAACTGCTAAAATCAAATACCAATTTCTGTGGATGTGCAAGAGCCTGTCAATAGCTACAGCGGTGACTTTGCTGTCAAAAACGAAACTGGGAATTGCAAGGCTTGGCATCTCTGTGCAACACATAAATTCAGTGGCTGTTTTGAGCTTAAGCATTTGCCTTCTAACCAATGCCACTTTATAAGCTGCATTCAAGTTTGTTGGGGTTTTTTGATCCAATGAATATGATAGTCGTAAAAGACAAAAATCTTCAATATTGAACACTTGCTTTCAAAATAGCCTAAAGTAATAGATGGGAATTTCAAGATGAAAGAATCTGTGTACCGATTTGAGCTATGGTTCACATTCAAGAGACATTTAAAGACAGATTTGTGCAGTCCCTGATGGCAACCGTAATTCTGAGTAGATGTCATGCGGACAGCAAGTAAAAACAATTAATTTGGACAACATCTAATCTTTTTTTTTTCCATGAATTCCCATCACTCTCCTCAGCACTTTCAACTGGTTAAGATAGTATTTGAATATTTATTTTTACAACTCCTATATTTGTCGAATTTCCCAACTTCTCATACTGATGGTCTAACTACAACTTAGCTCTGTACCATCTACTGTCGGAAAGACACCTGAAAGTAAGAGATGGCACAATTCATATCATAACTCTTAAGTCATAGTATGACCTCTTAATCTCTCTGTGCTTAAGTTCCTCATCTGTGAAACATCTATCCCTTTCATCTATATACAGTAATTCTTTTTTTTTAGTGACAGGTCAGACAGTAGAAGAAGAGAATGCAATTTTTAGGACAAGCTAGTAAGTTGTGGATATAAAGCTTTTAATGTGATTACCAGTTCATATTATGTGAAAAACAAATCTTTGAAATCTTCTGAAATTAACACTTCTTAGATTTCTTCTCCATGTATGCACACTCCTAGTAAAAATCAAATTCACACTCAAATGAAAACACATCTTTCCTGAATCTCAACAATCAGTATGCCTCATCTTTTATCATTCTACTATCAGAAATTTGATACCTATTTTTCTGTTACTCCAGATCACGTTACAGAATTGCTTTAATGCAGTCAGGCTGGGAGGAAAAATATGTATTTCAGTCTTTCCCACTGATAACTTTCCCAGTTGTATAAAGCATTTCAGCATTAATTGAAATAAATTATATGTGACAAAATAGTTGTCTCTAGTCTTCAGAGTTTGTCATAAAGAGAAGACAAGAAAAGACATTAGGTTCTCCGCCTTTTTGCTCAAAAACAATTCCAGCAAAGCTCTGCTCCAAATGAAGTGACAATGCTGCTTATTGGGATTGCTGTATTTTGGAATAACCCATGTCACACCCAAGATATCTTATGAAAAACACAATTAGCAGCTCTTGCCTCATGACCAAACCGTTATATCTGTCACTAAGCAAGAAAACCAGCTTCAAGTTCACTTTTCTTATTAAACTGAGCTATTATGTATATGGCTCTTAAAAACATCAAATTTTGTGTGAAAATGAATTAATAAGAATTTTGGAAATCACTATTGCTGATAGCACTTCCAGAAAATAGCCAAAATGAAATAACCAATGAAGTGGAAAAACACCATGTAGATAAAGTAACAGGAGAGCTGACACTGTACTTAGATCTATGAGCCTTAAACAAGGCATCCAAGCAAAAAATTTAACAGATGCCTAAATTCGTGATGTAACAAATGGATTAACTGATGTCAGCATTTTAAGCATTCTGAATAGCTCTTAAGAGTACTGCCCGAAGAAATGTCAGTGGTAAAGTACATTTATTGCCTCACTGGGGAGATATAGATTCACTCAATTACCCTTTGATTTTTGAGTTTAATAGCTTTTACAGAAGCACAGGCATTATATAAATTATATGATTAAAATGGTTTCACCTTGATGAGATTAAATAACTCTTGTCAAGATGTGCATTTTAGCTGTTTGACCTACCATCGTATTTCAAAACAGGGAATTACTTTAATATTGAAGAAGAACAAGAAATTAGTCACAAGGAAAACATCAGAAGCTTGGATTTATTTTGAATTTTTCTGGTAATTATATTTGCTTGACTATTATATTTATAGTGACCAGAAGGAAACCCACTGATCAGTTATTTTAATACGATTTTTTTTTTTGTTCCATAAACAGTTGGCACAATTTACTCTCAGTTGTTCCACTGAGATAACACACATTTATTTATCTGAAAGTTCTGCTAAGCAATTTTGGGGGAAACAAAATAATAATTATTTCACAATACATGCAGAACACTCTCTACACTTTTAAAGTAGTAATTTAATTAGGACATTTTCTAAAAATGGTTCCTCCTAAGAATACATAAGAAAAGCACTGAAAGATTAAATGGCCAAAATCTAACAACTCTTAAAAGGTAAAGGATTAAAGCAAGATTTCTTTTCATGTCAGGAGATCACTTGAATGAAGACTGGAACTAATAAACATATAAACCTGAGTACTTGGAAATGAACAAGTAAAATTGAAGGAAATTGCTTGATCAAACTCTTAATCTCCCTGTCATTTCTCAAATTTGTTATGGGGGTTTTTTTCTTCATTCCTCTCTCTTCATCTAGCATTTTTGCCCTCTCTTAAATATATTTTCCCCAAGGCACCACTCCCTTGGCTGTGTGGCTTAGCCGTTCCCAGGAGTGTGTTTGTTGGAACTGACTGGAGCCAGCTGTGTCTGTCTCAGGGCAGCCCTGGCCTCACAGAGGCCACCCAACAGCCCACCTTGCCTCCTACACCCAATACAATGGATTCAATAATAATATATATAATCAACTACAGAATTATAGATTTAAATGATTCTGGTAAGTTCTTTATTGGCACCCATAATCAAATGTACATCTGCTTCCTATGAACAAGTATTATAAGGAGTTTTTAGTAATGATTATTTATGTGTTTATTTCCTGTTTTATTGAGATTAATTTGTTGGTTCCAAGATTTTATCTCTATTTCTTATTGTTTTATGTGCATCAGAATATAAACCGGGAGATTTTGTCATTGTATTTTGTCCTTTTTATTTTGTCATTGTAGATCTACTGAAATGTGCTTTTCAAACTCCAGAAAAATAAATAGAATCATAGCGTTGTAGAATCATAGAATGATTTGGGTTGTAAGGTCCGTCAGAGATCATCTAGTTCCAACTCCGCTGCCTCACACAGGGACACCTCTCACTAGACCAGGTTGCTTGAGGCTCCATCCAGCCTGGCCTTTAACACTTCCAGGGATGGAGCATCCACAGCCTCCCTGGGCAACCTGTTCCAGTGCCTCACCACCCTCAGGGTAAAGAACTTCTTCCTTATATCCAGTCTAAACCTACACTCTTCCAGCTTCCACCTATTACTCCTCATCCTTACAGGCCCTTGTAAGGACCTTACACTTTGACTTGTTGAAGCTCATGGAGTTTGCACTGGCCCATTTCTCAAGCCTATCAAGGTCCCTCTGGATGGCATCTCTTCCCTCAAGTGAGTCCATGGCACCAGAGCGTTTGGTGTCATTGGCAGACTTGCTGAGAGTGCACTCAGTGCCATTGTCCATGTCACTGACAAAGATGTTGAACGGCACTGGACCCAGAACAGACCCCTGAGGAACACCGCTTGACACTGGTCTCCATGTGGACATTGAGCCATTGACCACAACTCTTTGAGTGCAATCATCCAGCCAGTTCCTTATCCACTGAGTGGTCCACCTATCAAGTCCATGTCTCTGAATCTTAGAGACAAGGATGTTATGTGGCACAGTGTTAAATGCCTTGCACAAGTCCAGGAAAATGATGTCGTCCCATATCAGCAAGAGCTGTAGCTTTGTCTTAGAAGGCCACCAAATTAGACAGGAATGAGCATGATTTGCCCTTAGTGAAACTGCCTTAGTACAGATACCAGGAGGACCTATTTCATGATTTTACCTGGCACAGAAGTGAAGCTTGCTCGTCTGTAGTTTCTTGGGTTTTCTTTGCTTCCTGTTTTAAAAATGGGGGTTATGTTTCCTTTTTTCCAGTTTCTGGGAACTTTGCCAGACTGCCTCGATTTCTCAGATATGATGGCTAGTGGCCTAGCAACTTCAGCCACCAGTTCCTTCAGGACCCATGAGTGTATCTCACCTGGTCCCACGGACTTATGAACCTTTAGGTTCCCTAGGTGTTCCTGGACCTGATCTGTTCCTACCCTGAGTGGTTCTTCACTCTTCCAGACCTGTAGAATCCTTTTCTGTTATTTTTAATGTCCCTGGACAGATTTGATTCCATCAAGGCTTCAGCTTTTCTAACCTGGTTTCTGATTTCATGAGCTATCTCCTTGTAATCATCCCAAATTGCCTCTCCTTGCTTCCACCCTTTGTGGATTCCCTTTTGTGTTTGATTTTGGCAAGGATTTCCTTATTAATCCATGTAGGTCTCCTGGAATTTTTGCCAGATTTCTTCCTTTTAGGGATGCAGTGCCTTTGAGCTTTGATTAGATTTAAATTGTTACAAATACCTCTTCAGGACTTTTATAAAAATATTTTCTTGTGCCAAAATATAATAAACTGTATTTCTGCACTAACAATATAGCATAGTTCTTGGCACAATGAAACATGTATCAATTTTCATATGTGTCAGAGGTGTTGTTAAAGGATCACCTGACATACAAGAGATTGGTTTGTAACGATGATTTTGGTGGTAAGGTGATAGAAATTTACACTGCATCAACTGATAACAAGCTTATTCAATTTAAATTATGTAGTTCTCTAAAACAGATTACTGATTTCAAAGGTCCGCTTTTAAAAATATTTAATAACATTTAATAGCTCTAGTCAATGAAATTGGATTATATGGTCTAAGTTTTGATTCTGTAAGACGACTAAGATCATTGAAGTCAAAGGTGCAAGGTCTACCTTCAGAGTATTTCCCAGGACAAATGAATTCTACAGCAAAGATTTTTGGACTTTTCTGCATGAATGATAATCAGAATACAGTGAAAATAAAAAGACAGCTTAGAAAACTGGAAATATATCAACAAAGTAATTAAAATGAAAAAGTTTTTATGTACACAGGTAAAAAAAATACAAGGTGTCTTCCTCCTTACTGTGTTTTGCCAATAATAGTATGGTTAGTGATTATGTCCTTAAGATGTGTGGGTGAAGTTGATGTATATGGTTTTTGGTCTTTTTTATCTCAAATCTGGAAGTAAAAACAATGATATACTGGATCTATTAAGGTGCTATAGAAGGAAGTTAGGAAAGTAAATGGCATAGGCAAAAGATAAAATAGTAATAATTTTACACAGAAGTCAGTGACAACAGTGGTCTTTGAGGGTTCAATACTTAACAAATGGCTTGCTATGATAGGTTTTGGGTTTATTATAGAAGTGTTCACTATAAATGTCTATTATAAAAATGTGTACTATAATTTTTATAACCCTTGTAATGTTTTAATTAATAATATTTTAATTAATAATTAATCAAATTTATTTGATAACTAATTAATTATTTTAATTTAAAGATTTTGTCATAATTTTATAATAATTTTATTAATTTCAGAGTGATGAAGTTATGGATAATAGTAGAATTAGCTAAAAATAAAAGTAAATGAAAGAACATAAGATTTGAGCACAACTTCAGAAATATGGAACATACGAAAGTGAAAGAGTAAGATTTAGACAGTTTGCTTACTTCTCTTTTAACCCGTTGATGGTCTTAATAGCACTTGGAAGAATCCCATAGGAATGTTATACTGGAAAATACCCAGAAGAAAACAAAATGCAACAAATCTTTAAGCTCAACCTCAATTAAAAAGTGTGATTCCTGCATAAATATGAAGGACTTAGATAAGAGTGGCTGGAGACTAGTAAAAAAATATGAAAGAGGACATGAATAATAAATAAGTGATAAACGTAAGGAAATAAGAATGAGATATTTAGGATTATATCAGTACACAGCATAAGTATTCAAGAAAAGATTTTAATAGAGTCTCTGCAGACAAATAAGAACAGAAGAAAGACTTTGAGTCTCCCTCATGTCCTTTTTCCAGCAGTGGCTGTGAGTACTTAGACAAGAATAAGAAAACTGCAAACATAATTCAGATCAATGTCCTATTTTCAGCTCTATGTCTTGCTGATGTAGACAACATTTCTATATATTTAGTAACTTAAATTCATTTATTTTATAGAGATACGACTTGTTTCCTTCTGTAGACATGCAACTTGTTATTTCCATTGTGGACTTTGATGAAGAATCCATTCGTCGGAAGAACAATCTTATTTTCTTTGTTTTGATCTGCCTTCGTTTATTAGTCTTTAGTCTCTGACTTGCAAGAAATACTTACTCCTTAAGCCCTATCAACACATGCCCCTGACATTCATACCATTCTGTCATCTCTGTCCTCTCTTTTCTAGACTTCGAAATTTAGTTCTTCTTTATACTGGAACTGGTTTTTACTTTTGATCATTCTTGCCTTCCTCCAGTTTTCAGTTCTACATTATCATTTTAAAAATTGAGGTGACCATAACTGCAGATAGTATTCAAAATATAAATGAACAGTCTTGTAATAAAGGCTTTTTGTTCTCTATTCTTCTCTAGTAATTTTGAACTTTTATTTCTCACTGTTGCTGAGCACTGAGTTGACATTTTATGGAGCAATCTGCAGTAAAACAAGATGTGCTCCTAAATGATATCAGTGAGTTCAGAGTCTATTATTTTGTGTCTAACTTTTCTAGCTTCATGTCAAGGGTTAGGGCTGGCCCGGCCACTAACATGGACAGATGCTCTCTAACCCCCTCTTCCCCCCCGAAATGGGAAGGAAAAGGGAATGAAGCAGAGAGACATTTGGGTTAGAGAAGGAAAAAAAAAACTAGAACAGCTTTAATGAAACAATAATAGAAAATAATAGTGGAATGATAAAAGAACTATATACAACTATAGATAGTAGCCTGATATCAAACCCGACTCCCTCCCCCGATATCAATCCCCACTGATGCTGCAGAACAGGAGGCACTGGGGAAGCCCCAGGCTCAGCAGCTGCGGCAGGAGCTGGATACAGGAGCTGGATTCGGGAACTCAGGATCCGGATCAAAAGCAGGAGGTCAGATGGAGTCCTCTCTGAACACCGGCCATTGCAGGAAAGGGCAAAGAAGGCAGAAACTCTCGTGATCATTCAATTTGTACTAAATATGACGTATATGGGATGGAATACTCTCGTTGGTCACTTGTCCTGTCTATGACCCCTTGGAGGTGCAACATTTTACTTCCTTGTGACCCCTCTCACTACCCGGCACCCCCAGCGTGGCACACAAGAGCCAGCAAGGGCCTCGGTCTCTAGAGGAATAAATATAAACAAGAGCCTTTCTGCATCCCAGTCCCAGGCAGTGACTGTAAACATCAGGTGTTATCACTGCCAGTAGCACACAGTGTCTGCAAAAACATGCTGCTAACTTCAGAAAGTGCAGCCTTTTAGAAAAGACTAAACTGAAAAGTAAAAATCACTAACAGAACTGGGTTTTTAGCTAAACCCAGGACACTGCATTTTTTCATATTTATCTACATAGAATTTTATCTGTCATTTAAGTTCTTAGTTCTTCAGTCTCATAATTCATAATTCTTCAGCTGACCCTTTTCCTCATTACTCTAAATAGTCTAGTATCTTCAGCAAACTTTTGTGCCTCTCTACTCTCTCTGCTTTACATCATTTATGAATATTTTGAGCAGCACATATTGCAGCATATATCCCTGATGATTTTCCGCTGCTGCCCTCCTGAAACAATTCTGCTCTCTTGAAAAAATTTACTCCTGTTTCTTAACTCCTTACTTTCCCTTATGAGGGCCTTCCTCTTGTGTCCTGCCAGCTTAAATTCTTTTGCTGACAATATTTGCCAACAGCTTTTTATAAAATCAAAAAGACTTACTACATCCAAGCATACACTTGACCAGTGTCACAGAATAAGTCACTTCTGCTGTTTGGGAAGGTTTGAGCAGAAACATACAGATTAAATATTTATCCATGTGTCCACTAATTCTAGGTTTTGCATTCCATAAAGGGTGAGCAAGGATGATCTAGGATTCAGTCATGAGAAATGAAACCCAACACTGTGCTTAGCACCTTTCTTACTAAAACTAATAATGGTAGGACAGTCTGATGGTTAAAAAGATGTAAACTGGTGTTCTGTTCATCTTTCATAATCAGCCAGAAGAAATTTCTAAGGAAAGAATAAAAATAATATCAAAAGGACTGGTATGTTTCATCTATTAATAGCCAGTGATAGTCTTGTTCCAGTTAATTTACCCAGTTTTAAGAATTTATTTATAATTTCTTGCGTCCACTTAATATCAGAAAAATATATTTCCTTTTACTAGTCCTTCCTACTACTTCATAATTTTTGTTTCCACCATGCTTTGTGTCCATTCTTCCCCATTCATTGTTTTTGCCATTTAATTTTCTATAGATCTCTATAATAGTTTAGTCAGAGAAATGACTGAAAAACTACTTGTACTTTTTGATCATATTTGAGCTTGCTATTCAGATGGATTTCTTTAAATGGAGTTACATGTGTGTGACAAGAATCCTGATTGCAGTTCTGAAAATATATGACATACATGCTGTATTGGTGAGAACCACTTTCTCCATGAAGCCTTCTGCTAAATATAGTTAAATATTGGTATTAGTTCATTGGCTTTAATAAGCCTGGTGCTGCTACACATAGCTCCCATCAGAAACTGCAAACTCAACACAACAAATCCATGAGTCTCATTGTTTCTAGAAGTTCTCCATATTATTTATATTTCATACATTTTAATTGAATCAGGGTTCAGGATTTTTTCTGAAAATAATTTTATTTGGATCTGTGATGAGTAATTGTTGTTCAGCAGACTGTAAGGTAAAATTTAATATGAATTTATGAGCAGCATATATATTTCAGCTGAAATTCTACAGAGGAAAGAAAAGGGATTTATAAATCCCTACAGATAGGATTCTCCCCCGCTTGGATTATGTTTGCTTTTTACATACTTGACATGGATATGAACAATATATTAGTAGACTAGCCTAAAGGTTTTTGACTAAAAACACTTGGTCCTTATTAACTTAGGACTTAGTTCGGGCACTAAGATTAAGCCCTCACTGACGGCATTTACGCTCTGACAAAAAATCCTTTTAAAGCTCTGAAACAATTACACAGGGTGCACGTGTTGCACAACGATCTTATTAGCCACCATGACCATTTCTGCAGTGGATATTTATTTTATGAACATCACACTCTGAATTAGGCGTGTGGGTTTTTTTGAAAGAACAGGTAAGAGTTCTCTAGAAATACACATACACACAAATACCTTCTGCCACAGCTTTGTCAGTCCCATTCCCAATCCTGTCAGAAGACTATGAGTACATTCTGCACCTACTACATCATTCTCCTTTCCCAGTAACCTGACAGAGCTTTCCTGATTAACCATAATGTTTGTGCAAAGGCTCTTCTGAACATATTGCATATCTCTACCAAAATCTCAGGAATTCCACTCCATATTAAACCTTCTCTCTCTCAAAGACAGTCTAACTAAAGACTGTGTCCAGTCGCATAGCTCCCAGACGTAAAGACAAAGCTGAAATAAAGTCCTAGACTACAACACGGAAGATCATTTTTACATCTGAGAATTTGATATATGTGTAAATCATCAAAGGAAAGAAAGTGGAAAAATGCATAGTGACAGCCAGGAACATGGGGGGCATCTTGAGTGTTTTTGCTTGTTTTTGACTCAGCACTAATGCAAGTAGTAGTAAAATAAGATGAAAAGTAAAAAGCACAATTTATCATGTTTGGTGGGTTTTTTTCGGGGAAAAACATTAAAGCAATAATTAACTTTGAATATATATTATCATACTAGCAAAAATGTGCATTCTGCAGCCAGCAAAACAGTTGTAATAAAGCCATCACCCCAGGGATTTTATGAAGACTTCGCCAATGAGAAACCATTACAGTCTTTACCGAGTCAAATCACATATACTAACAGAGATCTGTGGTACTGCTTACCATTCACCAGTCTAGTAAACCATTAGCTTATGCTCATATATAAAGACTGTACATGTGAGAGAAATTAAAAATTTTAGTCTGGATATATCCATTAGTTCTGTCATAAGTAGAAATTTTAAAGTAATTAAATTGAACTTCAGGATAAGCTTTGTGGATAAGGCTATTTTAATAACCTAGATCTTAAAGAATTCGCAGAATAGGGTCTCTGGGAAAGCTGTTGAAATGTGCAATGCACATTTTTTGATCAATTATTTAAGTTTGTTGGAAGGAATTCTAAGGGGCACAGAGCTTTTTCAGAGTAAGGGGGTATTTTGTATATTAGCATTGCTAATGTTTTGAGAATAGTGCTCTAAAGATTTAATTGTATAGTGTGCACTAACCAAAACACTGAGCAAGGCATAACCGACAAGAGGAAGAGAAGAATGTATTTCAAGAGTTTTCGCACAAAGTTCCTGTTGCTATGGAAACTACTTCCTTCATATATACTTCTTCCAAATGCATCTCTTCAATGTCCCTCAAACAGTGCAGTTCACAATGTGGTATCCTTTGAAATGGAAAAAAAAATCATGTATGCATATGCATATATGTTAGAGACTAATATGTATGTGGGAGGGGAGTGTTAATAATCCACAGAAACTGAAGAAGATTCATATCTGCAACATCATTTTGAAGTTCTGAAAGAAACCCCTACACAGCAGCCAATGCATTTTCATTTTGTTTGCAAGTATTTTTTACCTTACTCAAGAGTTTTTCTTTGTTGTGTGTTTGACTTCCATTGTATCACTGTTGCACTGTTAAGATACGTGTAACATTTTAAAATAATAAATGCATAAGATGTCCTACTTTTATTAGTCACTCACTAAATCCTTCAGCTTGCCACATATTTTCCAATGGAAGAAGGAATAAATCTGGCTATGCATATAGCTGCCAGGCTTGAACTCAGGATTTGACCTGGAGACCAAATAGATCTACAACAGTTGTGCCTGCAGGCACCCTGACAGCACCAGGCTTTAGCAAGCACTGCCTGCCATCACTGCCTCATTTAATATCCTGCTTGAGTGGAGTAGAGAAGTTCACAGAACAAGACATTTTTTCTGGTTGAGAAATGATAGATTTTCAGTATCTGTCATCTACATAAGGCTGTAATAGAGTTTTGATTCCACACTCTTTAGTAGTTATCATGTTTTGGTTAACTGTTTGGATTTGCTGCTACTTCATCATTTTTACTCTTATTTTAATTTATTTCATTTTCCTGCTGTAAATTATAACTTGATTTCTGAGTAGTAGTAGAGCCATTCTCCAGAAGCTGGCTAAAGAATCCCTACCAAAGAAACTCTTCCAGGCAATACATGAAAAGATTAGGATGGATCTGCTCTATGGCTCTAAAATTTAAGTAATGGTAAAAAAGTAATACACAGTTTGGCAATTCCTAGTTGTGTCCTTTCCCTAGAAGGAAAAAGCAGGACACATACAGTCCCCCCAACCTGAAAAAAGCATTGGTGATGCAACAGCCGATATGTCCACACAGCTTTGCGTTTCTCTTCTCAGGAGCATCATCAATGACATGACATCGTTTTTTTTCTGAGAGAGACCAGCCTAGGATCATCACTGGCATGAGACACCATCAAGTCTATGCAATGTCAAACTGCTGTGCTACAGCTGCATAAATCTCACACGGAGGAAGAAAGTCCAACAAGATCAAGAACAGCCTGGGTCCCCAAAACAGTTCTGCTGCATTGAACCAGTACCAGTTCCAGTCCAGTCTATGAACCCTTGTATCCATAAATCAGTGGCATCATTTTCCTTCTGGAGAGCAATGTCATCTCAAAACTCAGAGGAGCTGATTTCAGCAGCTTTCAGGAACTTGTTAAGGATATGTTAGTGTGGCATTTGTCACTGGGACAGCTGGCTTCATGGAGGCTTGTGACACTACTTTCATGGCAGTTGGTTAATGTATCTTCCTGGAGTACAAAATCATCTTGGTTTTCCTGAAAACACTTTGCAGGCATGAGACAGCTTGTTCCATCAGTTCTCAGGGGTGACCTCATGAACTGATGTAGCCAGATCAGTATTCAGGCTTTCCATAATCATGTTATTATGAATATATTATAATAACAAATCCACAGTGGTAATATCATCAAATTAATATTTTCCATGTCACAAACACTAAAACGTGAATGAATCTGTCTTTCCAAACTATGTGATTGGCTTAAAGCTTACAAGATCTGTAAAAACTAATGAGGTTTGGACTTCCCCTGTTCTGTACTTATTCTGAACCCTAAAATGTCAACAAATATGATATCTAAAAAGACATTAATTTAATAAAAAGAAGCTACATAGTCACACCGTATCTCAGGATAAAATACTTCTCACATCGTCTCACTATAGGCTTTAAGAAAAACATAATGCCTAACACAGAGTACATGAAACTTCACATAAACGTCCCTACAATACAAGCTTTATTTAATTAGATACAAACATTATCTGCATTTCAAAAGCTGTGCTTATTTTACCTTGAGCATTACTATTGAAAAATTTTGTTTTGATTGCCACAGACTGTCTCTAAGTTCAGTGTAAGTTGGGAGGGTTTGTTTGTTGTTGGGGTTTTTTTTCATTTTTTATATTAATACCTTTATGTCTACTTTTGGCAGACTGACACTTCTTTTTGCAATGATCTTTTGTAGTGACTGAAAAGGATGATTGATAGTGTTTTTTCCCAAGATACTTTTAATTGAATTTTTGACAGTTTTCTACTCCTCTATACACTTCACATCCACTATTTCTAGGCTTAGTGTCTGTCTTCATCTGCCTTGTCAGTCGAGGTTGAGGGGAAAAAATAGGTCTTGAAAGGAGGGAAAGTGTAAAAAGTGTTTTTCTGTTTCTGTTTCTTTCTACATAAATTCCACTGTGTTAAAAGCACACAAAATTATTCCTGTATTAAATATTAGCTTTATGTATTATAATGAATTATAATATGAATTATAATATGAATTATAATTCATCAGCCTTGTTCCTCACATATAGTCCTCATGAACAAGTCTCTACTTTATTAAGAAAAGTTAAGACAAGTATGCCTCGGCATTTTAATTCTACTGAATTCTACTGTGCCAAGGTGTTGGTTTGCCTTTTTCTTTCCCAGCAAACGTGCATTTAAACTCAAAGCATTACAATTTAACTACTACAAGCAGTCAAACTGCAATACCTACTTCGGCACAAAACCACGGATAGTTTACAACTCACCTTCTGAATTAGAAATATCTTAAAATATTTTTTCAGGAGTTTGAATATTAGGAAAAGAGTTTCTTATTGCTGGACGGAAACATATTAATTCTACTTTCTCTTGAGTTCTAAAGTGAAAGTGGAAGATGAAAAGCCCTAGACTTCTGTTTTGGAAAGCCCTAGACTTTTGTTTTAGAAATATATTTGAAATATCGTTCACAGAGCCTGAAATACTATAAGGAAGATTCATTTCCATTACTTGTTGATATTAAGAAAAATGCAATAAAATTGTGAAAATAATTCCCACATTTAAAAATGCCTTGTTTGCTTTCAATAAAATGTGTAATTTTTTCTTGCTAGGTTTGAAATTTTTTTGTGTCCATGTTCTGGCAGAACAGTTGTATGCTTATACAACTCCTTTATCTTCTTACAACAATCCACTTCCAAAGGGAAAATGTAAAAACCTGCTCCCTGTATCTCACAGTGAGAGTGAAAACTTCTTTCAGATGCTATATGAATTTCCCCAGCTCCTTTCCAAATAGGTTCCAAGACCTCTGAAAGACTTCAACCTTAAAGTAATAAGCACATACGGTCTTCCCACAGTGTTGGAAATCCATCAGAAATTGGAGCCCTGTTTTAGGGGAATATTTAGTGATTTGTGATGCAGATTTTCTTTAATCCAGCTCTAAGCATATCACCTTGGAACTGGAAGCAGAATTGACACATGAAGAGGACCCCACACAGCACTGCCAGCTGATCAGCCCAGCACAGCATCCTCCTGCTGCCCCACTCCTGAACTCTCACTGCCCTGTAGACCTTTCTCACTTGCTTGAAGATCTCTACTCTCTCTTATACTGAACACCATATTCAGACAACAGTCCTTGATTTGAGGTATGCCAAGTGTCTTCACTTGTACAACTCCTTCACATTTAGCAAGAATTCTTCTCTGTTTTCTTCTGATTGGAGGCAAATTACAGTGAAGAGTCCAGCTGGAGAACTGAATACTAACAAACTTTCTATTCAGCATTCAGTAGTGAATTCCTATTAACTTTGAAATTGTGCTTCATTTTCCCCTTTTATATCACACTATGAGATATTCACATCCAAAGAGTGTGAGTATCCCTGCTTAAAACAAAACTACTGTGTTTTTATTATAAGTTTGAATATCAGGACAGGCATTGTGTCCTATGGTGGACTACTATTAAAAACAGTCTGCTCTAAGTCTGTTTGGAATTTCATAATCGTGTAATAGCAGTTTGAGGCTTGGAGTATTTTTGCATTTAGTGAATGAGAAAGTAAGAAAAAGTTCTAAATACAGCAACTGATATTTTAACACGAGAAGGGAGGAGAAGTGAAATGAATAAAAGGGAAGGGAAAGGAAGGGGAAAAAGAAAAATACTGCTGTATTTTGTTATTATTGTTGTTATTCTCTTTTTACTATAGCGGTGTTGCTGAACTGTAAAGAACAGAAATCGATGGTATAAGGACCACAGGGGAAATCCTACTCTCAGTTTACTGATGCAAGCCCCATTGACTTGAAAGGGAGCTTCAGACGTGTAACTGAGGATAGAATTGACCTCAGGACTTTAAGTCAAGGTCTTATTTCACGTACGCATCTACATTAGTTCTGAGCTTCTGTTGTGTTGTCAGACAGGTATTTTTCAACAAAGAAGCTCTTTCTTTTCTGAGAAACAGTGTCTTGCAGAAAAAAAAAATTCTCTAATCTACAGACGATTTTCGATGCTGATTTATAAGCCATAAGAAAGATCCTTTCATCAGTATTTGATATTTGTTATTCTACACCTGTCTTATATAATCATTGCCTTTCTCATATATCTGATTTCTTTCTCAGCTATTTACGTTGGATTATACTCCAGGATATACTTTTCCATCCGTGCACCTATACTCTGCTCAAACACAACGGGATTTATTAGCAGGACTCATTCACACAGTCTGCAAACTGCTGATGCTTATTATTTCATACAGACAAACACTTCTTTGAATAACGTCTGCCCTGCTCAGAACAAAAAAAAAAAAAAGAAAAAGATTGATTTTGCTGCTCTAGCTGGTTTTATAATCATTCCTCCTGCAAATATGATTGGAATGGCATTGTACAGCAAACCAATTTTAGGCTAGGACCAGCATCTCCCACACTATCTTCTCCAAGTGTCTTTGCAGAGTAGCAGGATCCCACAGATTACTGGTTGAAATTATACAGATACATAACTTGACCAATTATCCTGCAATGGAACAGTCACAACTATGCTACATAATATAGGAACACCTACTGAATTGTCTGATACTAAGTGTAGAGAGCAGGAGGTAGCAAAGCTCAACCTCTAAGTCTTCCTTTTATGATTGCCTACGGAGCGCTCTGCAGATGGTCCACAGAGTAAGCAGCATAATTTACAAATGTGACAACTCATTGTCATCAGAGAGGAAATTTGAAAGTGGAAGTGGTCCTTTGTTCAAAACAACTGAGAAATGCATCAGAGTCTCAGGTCAGGGACAGATCTGATTATTTTTGCAAAGTCTGTGTATTAAAACGTGCAAAGTATTTTGGAGCGGGAAGGCAGAAGAATTATGTTTAGCTGTTTCGAACTTTTCTGTCTGATTCATAATTTGCAGGACTTAATGGGTAAATGATGGCAAAATCTTTTTTCCTGAAATAACATTCATCAAAGATTCCTAAGTTTTAAATCAAAGAAGTACATTATGATCATCTTTTCTGACCTTCTGAAAAATTATAGGCCATGCAGCTTCTGTCAGAAATACTTGCACCACAGGTTTTTTTGACCTGCTTTAAGTAGGTAGTTGGGGTTTTTTTTCTCATATAGCAGCAGATGTCTGCATTATAGACACCTACAACTGAGCTAATCATTTAATCTACCTTTAATGTCAATAGACGTTTTTAGGGTGTGCCTGACCTAATGTATTTTGAATGTTAACATTAGGATGGAACAAATTGCATCTTTAAAATGCCTGATAGAGGCATATGCAATGTAGGCAGGTGTTTTCCTCAGAAAAAAAAAAAGTGTTATTTCTAAGTAAATTGTTTGAAAAGTAATTATCCATATCAAAATTGGGCACTTGTGTTGTTCAGCATCAACTTCAGATCACTAGGCATTGTTATGTTCTCTTCTCCTAGTTTAGAGAGATGTCAGCTACCTGCTGTTTCTTTTAGTTCAGAAGTTTTTTTCCAGGTCATCCATTTTCAGAAG
The DNA here is from genome assembly GCF_000703405.1 of Apaloderma vittatum. NCBI lineage: Eukaryota > Metazoa > Chordata > Aves > Trogoniformes > Trogonidae > Apaloderma > Apaloderma vittatum. Next base: position 4,448 of record NW_009697419.1, on the reverse strand, counting down.
GACACAAGGATTTGGGGAAATTCTGTTTTTGTTTGTTTATATGTCTTTTCTTTCTCCATATAAATTTTTTCAAATCTAGTCTTGTGTTTCATATCAAAAATCACTAGAAATTTAAATCATCTAAACACAGGGTAGCTCATCTTGTTCTACTACTCCAAATACATAGTAACTGCAGCAAAATAATGGAACCACATTAGATTTAAAATTAAATCAGAGAGCTGTTATGGGTGGAAAAAGGGATTTAAAGCTAGTACTTATGTGCTGCTTTGTACATTTGCTTTGGAGGAAAAGCTCTAGCTCACACACTTGTACACTTGTCATAAGCAGAGTCAATCATGGAACAAATGATCAGATGAAAAAAAAATTCTTCTTGTTGCTCCTCATAGCACATTGTAAGTGATTAGTGACAGAAATCTCAGGTAGCCAAAGTTCTGTCCATCCACAGGAATTTATACTGCTGTTAAAAATTGATGGTAACTCTTTCAGTTCACAGTTATCATATCTCTATAAATTCATACATGTAAATTTACATCTAAATCAGAAGAGAGGTGCTTTTATTTCATTTCCTTTCATGTAAATTGGTTTGGATACTTTTGATTTAAAGATATTTAAAGTCATACTGCCAGGCATGTCAACCGCTTTGACAGAAGTGGGCAGCTTTAATCTTTACCTCACGGGGGCTCATAGATAATTTCCCATAGGAGAATACAATGAATCACTTGATCTCAGCTAGCTTAGATGAAATTCTGAAGTGGAGAATACTCTATCTCACATCACTGAAATCCCTCCAGGTAGATTTACTAGGCACCCCCAGCATTTTCCTGATTTTTTTTACTAGTATTAAATTAGTCTTGCCAGGAAGTAACCTACTGTTTCAAAAAGCAGCAATATGTTAATTTCTAATAATATCCTTATTGCTTGCTTTTCAGAAACACGTGCAGCAGAGATATGAAAGAAGGTATACAAAAAGTACAGCACCGCAAATTATAGAGACACATAAGAGCTATCAAAGTCAGGAAAAGTAGTGTAAGAATTTAAAGAAACATCTCAGGATGTGGGACCGTAACTGATTTTAATAAAAAAAGGAAATTATAGTAAAAGATGCATTTATAGCTTGTATCATATCTTTAACTTTGTTCAGGAATTCCTTCCAGCCCTTATCAATGTTTTGTTTATCCTCTGCTATATCTGGTCAGAAACGAGGAGCCCTGCACAATCTGTATTGAGCAGTCTGTGTTCCAAAGCAATAATGGAGATCACTGGCTTAAGCTTGTAAAGCGCTTTTGCAGCAAAGATGGCAAATGGTATCCTGGGATGCATTTGACAAAGGATTGCCCACAGGTAGAAGAAGGTGATCTTTCTCCTCTACTGAGCACTGGTGAGGCCACATCTGGAGTATTGTGTCCAGTTCTGGGATCACCAGTACAAGAAAGTCATGGACATGCTGGGGACAGTCCAGCAAAGGGCCACAAACGAGGGCAAAGGGGCTGGACAGGAGCATCTCTCCTGTGAGGGAAGCTTGAGAGAGCTGGGACTGTTGGATCAAGGGAAGAGAAGGATCAGGGGGGTTCTCATCAGTGTCTGCAAATACCTGAAGGGAGACTGTAAAGAAGATAGAGTTAGGCTCTTTTCAGTGGTGCTCAGTGAAAGGTCCAGAGGCAATGGGCACAAGCTGAAACAGAGCAAGTGCCACCTGAACATCAGGAAACACGTTTTTTACTGTGACCGAGTGCTGGTACAGGTTGCCCAGAGAGGTTGTAGAGTCTCCATCCTTTGACAATTTGAAGTGCTGTCTGGACGTGGTGCTGGGAAATCTGCTCTAGGTGGCCCTGCTTGAGCAGATTGGTTGGACCAGATGATCTCCTGAGGTCTCTTCACAGTTTTTCTGTAAGTCTGTGATTGTTGAGACACAGGCAAAGACTGCAAAAGTGCTGATATTGTGCTAGTCAGACAAGGGAAACAGACAGTAATTACAGATAACATAGCCCAGCAGCAATCCCTAGCAAAATCAGACAAAAGATGACATAGAATTCAGATGATAAAAAAGTCAAATACTAGAATGAAATTAATTACAGACCAGCACAGCTTTATAGAAACTAGGTTTTGTAAAAACCCCAATTTCAGCTTATTCAGTCACAGCTTTGGATGATACAGACTACTGTTTTAATATGCAGTGTTACAGCATTTTATGCAGTTTGGTACATTCTAGGGGAAAAAGAACATCATTTATTAGATCACTGTGGTTTGCATTAAATGGAGTAAAAAGACGTTAGACTGTAATGTTAAAATAATGTGACATTACAGACAAATCTGTTCTGCTGTTTGCAATGATAGGTTAAAACCTCATGGGAACATGCTTGTAAATAATGACAAACACTCTAGATTTCTTTTTAACATAGGGATTAATAATAGAGGGTTTAAGACAAAATATAGGCTAAACTCATAGGAAGAAAGAATACACATTACACATAGAGGATGAGTTCATTCTCTGAAGATGTTTGATAAAATTGCTACATAACATATTACTTAGCACCTCACTACATTTTCACAATGAATAATTGATGCTACACATTACAGTAAGCAGCATTTTAAATGGACCTGACTACCTGGCAAATATCTGATAGTAGCTGACAAATGGAAACACCATGAATGGAGTTATTTCTACGAGGCTCCAGAGGGACCTGAATTAAGCCTAAGGCTATTACTCATTTTAATCAACTACCTGGAACCAAATTACTGCTGACAAAATTCTCTAGATACCACATCTAGAATTTCTGGAGTTAAACAGTGGTAAGGATAAGATAAGAGACACATCTTTAAGACAGGAAAATGTATAGGCATTTAGAAAGAAGTAAAGACAGTAAGGATCATTGAATTATTTTTTAAAATAACTCTAGAGAGAATCTGTATTTGTCTAACATTTGTGGCTATTAACTGTCTTAAAGACTGCACTGCTTACTTCATAAAACGTATGCTGAGAATTGTCTCCATGAATAGCATCTTCCTGGAGGAAACAAACTGAGTTTCTGCTAAGCTCAGATCTAGTGAAGAAAACTACAGCAGGATGACTGCAGTAAGAAGGTGCAAAAATTGAAATAGTTTTTTAAGCAGTTGTAACAGAGTACTAATGAAAACAGAGACTATTAATAAAGACCCTTATCTGAAAACAGATATTTCCCAAATAAAATATATTTCAGTGAATTCAGATTATACTAATAGGCACTACACAGAGGAAAGTGGATGCAATCTGGTAGACTTTTATGTAGGAGATGAGGCAAGGTATTCCATTGATTTCTTCTGGCCTTAATTGACTTACATAACAAATAAACTCAGGAAATCTGGAAATTTCTGTTTAATGAGTCTTTCTGATCTCCTTGTGTTCTTGCTGCAGAACAAGTGAGAGCAGAAGCCCAAGGGAGTCATCTAGAAGAACTTCTGATGAATTTTGGGAAATCCTCTTGCATCTAATTTGGAAATGTCACTCCCAGACGTCCACAATGAAAAACCACCTGTACTCCAGAGTTCCTTGCCAGTGGTAAAAATACTCAGAAGTTCTGGTTCCAAGTCTTGTACGATTACACAGATACCCTACCAGCAGTTTTTATTTGGAACATTATACAATACTAGCGACGAAAGTTGGCAAAACTATGGGAAATGGCATCTTGATGCTTGACTAAGTGAAACAATCTTATTAATTAAGGAATTAAGTGGTGATACTGGAAAAGTCTAGCTTACCCAGACAAATTTTGAAAGAGGAAAGTTTTACTTATGACACATAGTACATGACTAACATTAATTTGTCTTCGTTTACTTGTTAAATAATTTGAAATTAAGGTCCTTGGGGCCTTCTTTTTTCCTGTTTTTTCTTTTGTAAGTGATTATTTAAGCTTTTTAACTGATTTCATCTAATTGAAGAAAATAATTATGGATTAATTTATGAAAAAAGTAGATTTACATGCATTGACCTCTCAACTGCCTACATAAACTTACTGTCTTCTTTTTTATTCTGTTCTTTTACCATACTCATGTTGTTACGTTCAGTGAGTAGAACAAATGTATGGAAATGAGATTTTGTGGTCACTTAGGACCCTACTGTCATCAACAGCTTTTGCATGAGGTTCATGTTTTGCTAGGGACTAGACCTTCAAAATTTACATGATAGTTGAGAAATTTTTTTAATAAATGTAAGGAAGAGAGATGAACATATAATTTAGGAACAGCAATGATAGAATATGATTCATATAATATAAAATAGAAATAAATAATTTTTTATCAATCACAGAATCACAGACCTTATAGGGTGGGAAGAGAACTCTGGAAGTCATCTGGTGCAGCTCTCAGTTTTTCAGTATCTTGTAGGATAGACAAACCACAACACGCACGGGTCAGTGCTCAGTCACATCAAAAAAGTGTTTCTTGATGTTCAGGTGGCACTTGCTCTGTTTCAG
>NW_009697418.1:16379-32656 GCF_000703405.1 Apaloderma vittatum | reverse complement strand
TAATATTTTGAAATAAATTTTTTCATATGAATACCTTCCTTGTAAGGTATTTTTAGGAACAGTCTAAACTGTTAAGGGAAATTTGGTAACTCATCTCACTTGGACTGCAGTGGGTGCAGGAGTGACCACACAAACAGCTCAGCTGACAGCGCCGAGAGGGCGGTTGCTCTGCCAAGAGAGATGCTGACGAATGCATGTGAGAGAGAGAAACGGCTGAAGTAAATATAGATGAAAAAGACATGTGTGTATATCCTCATAGTTGTACACAGCCTGAGTTTAGGCTAATTGAAACCTCACTAAGATGATTTAAACTAACCTGTCTGGCTTCATCCTAAAATGGATTAGGAGAGTTCACACAATCTGCTAATGATGTCCAGCTATTAATCCGCTTGAGCTGACAGGTTAGTATCAACCAATTCTGAGCTACACTGTATTAGTGGAGAACTCCAAATCCTTGTGATTATTGACTTAATTGGATAAACACACTATATCAGATGTTCTGGGAGCAATTTCTTAGACCTCAATGAATCACAAGGCACAGGCAACGTGGGCAAAAGCAGTTATCAAATTGAAGAACTGTATGTACCTATTAAAAATAGTTTATTTACTCTGCACAGGCAAATATACTTCATGTCTGGTACTTGAAATCCAGGTTATATTTTGATTATTTTTTTTAGTGATCAGGCCTAAAGATTACTTAATGCGAGCGATTCCATTAGCAAATAATTAAGCGTAAAATAACATCTATGTAACAAATTTATTGTTGACTAATAAATTATCTGAAGGAGGCAAAATTATGTGAAGAGATCTATCTACGTCAGATCTGTAGTGTATCATCAGATCAAAAAAGGGAAACGGGATTTTTTCTTGTCATTGGTAACACAAAATTTGTAAACAGATTAATTCAAAGTTAATCATGAGCACACACACACAAAATAGTCAAAAATATGCAGCATTTATTTTAAATTGTCCTAAAAATTTATGGAGGTAATGTCATATTTTTAAGTACAAGTCCACAACAGCAGCAATGAATATGTGTATTAATTCAAATACTGTATGTAAATTCACTTATTCATCCAAAATATTGTAGGCAGGCTTAGATGAGGTTTACAATTAAGAGCATTTATGCAGTTACTGTAGATGCCATTTGACTGGAAGGAACGAAAACAGGGGAAGGGTCTCCCACTGCGATGCTGCAGCAGAGCCGCCAGCCCTGCCCGAGCCGGGATCCCCCATCAGCCCACGGACCAGCCTGGTCCCCAGAGAGGAGTCGGATCCCTGGGGCTGGGGCTGCCCCAGTGTACCCCCCACCGCTGCCCTGCTCCTGGCTGGGGGGTAGGAGGGGCTCTGGCTGCCAGGCCTGGCCCTGACAGACCCCGCGGGGAGCCCCCAACGATACTGGCAGCCAGGGAGCAACCGGCACGCACAGCGTCTCGATGCCTACACAGACACCTCTTTACTCATTTATGGCTGCCAATTAAAATTTAAGGAAAAAAAAAACCACCAAAACACACAAAAATGGAATTGTTGTAATTGTTTAGTTTTTTAAATTTTGGAAAAAGATATGTATCAATTGGTAGCACAATGATTATACTCTGGATCTGAGCTAGTTTGCTATTACTTTGCACCTACATCTATTCACAGAAGATGCTTACTGAGCAACAAGGGTAAAAAGCAGAGCCCAGAAGGCACTGTAAGATTTTAAAGCATAATGTAGCCATGCTTCAGGCTCCTACATCCGATACCAGAGCAACGAGTACAACAGAAATTTGTGGGTACTGCTGGATAGAGACACACTGAAAAAAAAGAGAGCAGATGCTTCTTGTCACAATTCCCAGTAGCAATGTAGATTTTATGAACATTTTCAGCATGTTCAACTCTAAACTAATACAGTTACCAAACTATTATAGTTTACTGCAAGAATAAATCTTATCAGAAGTATTTTAGTTGATTGATAAAATGACCTGCTGATAGTTTTACAATACTAATACTGCACCCCATTGATGGTCAAAGAAATCTGATAATCATTACAAAGCCAGATAACTTTAATAGCTTAGGTGGTGAAGAAAAATCTTGGGAGAAAAAAAGGTATTAAATTGCGTTAAGTGTGTGAAAGAAACAAATCAATAACTATAGCTTGGACAAGTAGAATTTATACTATGTATTTTTATGCTAGGATATTGCAAGCATTGCTAGAATGACAGGACTTTACCTTCCATGAAGCATAAAGAGGGAAAAAGCCCAAGAAAGACTGGGTAGAAAAATTAAATGAACGCTTATTAGATGAAGCCTCTGACACAGGTAAACTATGTTACCAAAATAAAACTAAAATCAAAAATATTCTTTTTTCCAACAGCTGCTTTGTCTGCAGCTCTCTGCACTTAGTGATTTGCAAATAATGATGCGACTGAGAAGAAAAAAAGTTTAAATACTGCAGTGCTACACTGGCATGAATTAAGTCTTAAATGCAAGTGGTGATTTTATTGGTGAGATTTACACTTGATTTAGTTCCTTAAACTAAAAGGAATCAGGTTTTCCATTACTTGAAAATGTGTCCTGTAAAAAAGAAAGATGAATATTATTTATGCAAAAAATGTAACGGCCCTGTTATTCAACTGTAATACTCTTAAGGAAAGGCAGTAAATGAAATTTTACTATGCTCACAGTAAGTAATTTTTAAAAAAACTTTTCCATAGGAGCTTTCCAGTTCTGCACTTCGAATGAACTTGTGTAATTTGTGTGCCTCTGCTACATTTTGTTTGGTTTATAACCAGATATCTCTAAGACCCTTGCCACACAGTCTTTTTCAAAGCTTTCAAAGCTTAAATATGCTACAAGAAAAATATTCTGAGGGGAGATTACTTGACAGTTTCTCCATGGTACAGAAAATTTAAACCCTAGTGCCAGACAGCAAGTATCTAAAAAAGGATACAACAACGTCTTCCTCCAATTTTGAGAGACATCAGGCCATGAATACAAACCTGGCAAAAAGTTTTGAAAACATCGTAAAAGCTTATTAAACTGTTTCACAGGGAGACAAAAATTTTATAAACAAGTCTCATCGAGATGCTTGCCTTACACACAACCAACTCCCATCTGCATTTTTCAGCCAGAGGCAAAAGTTACTTCCAGGAGTTAAGCCAACTTTCACAGCTCTCTCTTCGAGTCGTGGAGAGGACCGCTCTCTAGTATAGATTGAAGATAATCAAAGCTATCTGACATGGCTGCAAACTACTTGCCTTTCAGTTCCCTGCTAGCCTGCTCACCTCCTAGGATCTCAGCTATATGCCAGAGGGACAGTTTCATTATTTTTAATGGGTGCTGGAGAGGGCCAGCTTTCATAAAAGCTTTGAAGAAGGCAAACACAACTCATCTAAAAGTACTAGGAAGTCCGTGTGAAAAAGTAAATTTCCGTTAAAAGTTATCAAAATAAGTGGGTAAAACAGGCATTGCTACAGAGAAAAATCAAAGTGAGGATGTTGGCTAAAAAGAGATTAAAAAATAGAAATGAAAATTACTGTGACATCAAAAATATAATGGAGTTTAAAAGAAATTATAAAAAAGACATTTCATAGAACACTTAATAAAAAATGCAGTGTAATCCAAACCCATAAAAAACAAAGGAAGTTTTTGAATAGGAGCTGTTACTAATTAGATACTGTTAAAGGCAAAATTAACAATTCAGTTTTATGGTCTGACAAATATAACTGAAACTCTTAGCAACTCTTAGCATCGCCTGATTTTATAAGCAATAAGGATACAATAGTATAGCACTATTACATGCTACTTTTCAATCAACTGTCCAGAAGCAGTACAGTAGCAATGGATGCATGGACATCCATATTAAAAGGGAATTTAGAATCCCTGATGCATACGTCATAAACGTGTTTTTATGCATTTGGGAGGTAACACCCCTAGTATCCCAGAACCCACGTAACATGATTTCAACTTGACACACATAAGGGCAGGCACACCTACAGCAGTTCCTGTTCCTGTGGCACAGGAACTGTCAATTCTGTCATTGCCAGATTAAGGTCTTGAGTCCACAAACTCTTGTCCACATCAGTCTCCTTAACATCAGTGAAGGTATTTGTCTGATTAAGCAATGGGAATGACAGGCTTCCTTGGTCCCTTTCGGCAATTCTTATTAAATGTCTAGAAGAACAGGATGGAAAGCCATAACAGATGCCTTCCAGTTATTTTTTCATGGCTCACAAATTGCCACTGAGTTGCTAGCATCATCTTTACCATACAAATTTCAAGTAACAGCATTATAAAAACTAGAGTATATGATCATAAATCCTCTTTCCATTGTCAAGCACTATCAATGCTATCAATATTATATACATATTGTCTTTAGTCCAAGAAGTTTGTACTCCCCAGCACAGCTGACAGATAATAGTTTGGAAGACATCCTGATGGACCCATTGATACTGATGCGGAGAATGTCAGTTGAAACCTGTGAGGAAGGTTTTCCAGCCCAAATGTTGTCTCAAGTTTGTTTTCTCTTTCCTTTTTTTCCTATGGTAAATTTTTAAAAAGACTTTGCAGGAAAATTCCATATTGTGGGGAGGACTTGAATTAAAAGTGATATATTTTTTGAATAATTTTCCTCTTCTTGCAGTTTGTCATTGGGTATGGCTCATTCACACAACTGGGACATATTCGAAGAAAGTACATACCATAAAATATGCATATACAATGGGAGAAATAGTTATTAAAAAGCAGACCATGAATTAAAGCATCTCCAATTCAGAAAAGCTGTATTGAATTATCTAATCTTAAACATTAGCACAAATACACAGTGAAAAATTAAGACTGCGGAAAGACAATAAAAAATAGGGATGATATCATTTGGAGCCTTATGGGCCATGGAAGGCACAAAGGTAACATTCTCATTAGTTATACTTCTCTGAAAGTACAGCCTTCAGCACTGATAAGTTGCAGGAGAACAAGTATTACGCTTATAAAATTCTTCCGAAGAAACTTCCCAAAAGAAGAACAAGCAACTACCATTAGGAATTTTATTGTCAATCTGAAACAGCTGACTGCCGGGAAATGTAGCCGTAAAAATAAAATACAGCTTAAACCTCTCATTTGCCTAAGCTTGCAGGAAATGAAAAGCTTTCACAATTGAAATGTCAACTGATGACCACATTTCTATAGTCTGTCTGTGACTAAGTGTGAACAGAGGGTCTCCATGTTGTTTCCTTATTTCACAGTTTACTCATCTGTGCTGATAACAATACCACAGCCCACAATGAAAATGTAATTTATTTGCAGAAGTATATTTTCTGTCTGAATGATCCCCTGAAATTCTGAGCTCCAACTTCACAGTGAAATAGAATATTATCCCTGTTTTTCTCCGTAACACTGCAAAACACACCTTGGGGTGATATTTCCCATTCCCAATTCCCTCTCTGAAAGAATATTTAAGAAACGTTTTAAACATACTAGGTGAACTAGTCTTATGGCAGCTCTGCACATCAAGGCTTTTCGTTTGTTGCAAGCCAAAACTGCTTCTGTCTTCCTAACACCAGACCTTGCACACATGTCAGGTGCACGTGAGGGAGCTCGTGCCTCCTGCCCCAGCAGGATGAAAGCTGGACGGTCACGCTGTGCTGCTCTGGGAATTTCATGCAGCAGAGTCAAACCCTGCATAATGGAGGTAAAAGGATGTGGTTCATAGAGAGGGCATGTGTGAGGTCACTCTCAGAGCCTGGCGCTCTCAGAGAATCCTCTTGGGAGCTCGGAGGTGGCGTTTTCAGGGCACCCAGAGGGGACCACTAAGCTCTACATAGTCTGAATGGTCAGGAGATGTTGTCCTAAGGGAACTTCTGAGAATGCTGTAATTGGGCAGAGTGGGTGCAGTCATTAGATCTCTGCATAATAACCAGCAGTATTGTATCATGCTGACCTGCTATTCACAGCCTGATTAAGAGGCCTAGTGACAGACGAGAGGACAAGCCTGTGACCACCTTCCTTCATGTTGTTTTATATACCAGCTTGCTATTTTGGTCTGCTGTTGTGGCCAGACAGCACTCATCACTTCGTTCTTTTACATGCTCTCTGACCATGAAATAACAAACATGATGTACCTAGGGGGGGGTGAAAAAAACCTGTGTTCTTGAAGATTACATACTAGCTCACTAAAATACTTTTCTAGGGAAAAGTGATTTCCACTGAAATTTTCAAATATTCCATTTTCTTTGTCAGCTGTTTCTTCATCTAACGATCCCAGCCACTTCTTGCCATGAATTTGTACACAGTACCGCATGTAACACTGGTATTTTTACGTCCATATGTAGACTGTTGAAGAAAACACTTACTGCCATTAATATTTTCTATTTATCTAGAAAAGCTAATCTTTAAATCCCTTTTTGAAGGCTGGTCTATAAGCTACTGCATTAAGGAAACCTTTAGTGCTTCCACTTTATTCTGGCTGTTTCTTTGGTGCTATTCAAAGTCCCAATGAAAAGCCCCTCTTGCAGTTCTGCAGTTAAAACAACAAAGCACTGCCTATGTTTCTTCTTTAACACAGCTCTAAGGATTTATTCTTTGCTCCTTTATTCTGCCTTTTTCTGAAGTTTGCTTGTCCTTTTCCCCTTTAAAATCTCTTTATCTAAAGCTGAATTAGTTTTCGCAGCTGGTTGGCAAACTGCCATCGTTTTCTGCTCTGACACTTATTTGTCAATTTCCAGTTGCCTTCAAACTTTTTCCTTTTCTTAGCTTCTATCTCCTTTTCCTCTTTCACAGTTTCACTGATTCAAGTTTTAGTTGTTTTAATAGAAAAGGAGAGAAAAAAAAATCCCTCCTGGGAAGGAGAAAAGGAGCCATTCTCTACAGTGACAAAGAGAAAGCAAAAATACTATGAGATTTACCCATTGAAGGCTTTGAAATAAAAAACTTTGTGCTCTCTACAGATACTCATAATCTGATCCTACTTTCAGGAAGGTAGTAGGTAAATCTGCTAGAGTATTTATGTTCTGCCCTAAGAGACAAGAAATTTGTAGATCTTTTTTTATATAATTTAAAGACTTTTCATGGGCTGCTATTTTGCTTTATTCCATCTTAGAGAGTTCACTGTAGTTTTAAAACACTAGAAAATAATTTATTTATTTTTAACACTTCAGCAGCTAAATTTTTCAACTCAGGGTGTGTATAAAAACCACTAACATCCATCTTAGGCTTCTGCTCATAAACCTATTACAACAATTTTTCAACCTTTATTTAATATATACTATAGATTAAAACATTTTAACAAGAACTAGAAAACAAGACAGTTTTGGTTTGGTTTATGTGTTGAAACTTAACAGAACTTCTTCTTTTATGTATACAGTTTACTACTGATGTTGCATTTCAGGCATCTCATAGCAGAGAGAGGGGGAAACAGAACGAGATCCTGGGGACAATACTGCCTTCCCAGACCTTGAGTAGCAGTATAGAGGCTTATGTAGGCACTGTGCAGCCATTATTCTGCTCACTCAAATTATAAGAATAGAATATTTAGCAAAAATGTCAAGGAATGAGTGCCCAAATATCACATCTTTATTTTCTTCAGCAATCAGTTTTTAATCTTTTGAGCACAAGGAAAAGGCAGCATAAAGCTCCCGCACCACACAGAGCCCTTTCTTTCTGCTGTGACTACTACAGTATTACTATTACAATTACTCTTACTAATAATTACTATACTAGTTACAAATGACTATTATATGGACACTGCACCTTCCCTATCCTTGGAAGTGGAATACAGTATTTCTCATGCTGCCAGAATGCAAAGAGCAGGTATTTTACCATCCCTGTACCCAGAGCTCAGTCGAGTGGGTTAGAGCGCTGCACACATTGTCACGTCTTGGCAGTTTGAATAGAGTTAAAGCAGATGAAAAGAAAGGCCATATCTAAAGGAGAGGGAAAAGGGGTTACAGCTTTCAGCACCCTTTCTTATGTGTGAGCTCCTAGAAATTGGCTGGACTAACGGCGAAGTGGTGAATACTGGCAGCAGCTGTCCAGTAAGTGGAAATGTACGTGATGATTACCCTTGTGGTCTGAGTCACTGCAGGGCAGTTCCCAGGTGACTTAAATTGTTAAAAGTTACAGCCTAATTAAACCTCACTTCTTGCATCAAGTATTTCTCCGTATATGAAACAATGTCTCATGTGTCTTTCCTTATTATTTGTTTACTGCTGTTCCGCTTTTACACGTATGATCTCTTGCCTTTTTTCTTTTAATTCCTTCTACTGCTGTGCATAGACAAATCTTCCCAAAGACACCGAATGAAAGACTTTTGGTAAGAACCAAATCATATTTAAAAGGCAGACCTTTAAAGCTGAAGAACCCAGGCAAATAGCTTACCTGCATAGGTCTAATGTTACAATTTTTAGCTATTTTTAAAATCAGACTAACTTAAAATTGACCTTTCTGGAAAAGAACTGAGTCATAAAAATGAATATTGAAATTACACTTAGTGCATCATAAGTATCTGGTATATCATTAGACATTCAGAATACTAACTTCTGAGTAGTGATGCATTATTTCATTCCATTGCAGAGTGGTGAAACAATTGTTTCAACTAGTTTAATTGTTTTAAAAATTATACTGTTTTGAACTAGCTTTGACCAATGTCCACTTCTGAAGTTTTATCATAATACAGTTGATTAAATGTATTTAATGCATCAGTAGCAATCACAGTAAATCAATATGAAATTATTATAAAGAGCTATAAAACACTCACATACTTCAAAATTATTTTAAAATTTCTTACACAAAATAACTATATTTGGATTAGAAAGTACTGTTCTTAAATAAGAAGTCTGATAAAAAATGAGTAGAAATTACTGGTATTTTGTCTCATACAGAGTCTTCAGGAGTCCAACTGGAATTTATAGTTATCTGATACATTCATCTTATTTTGTTTCAATTTATCTGTTAACTTATTTATAAATAATTAGGAAAACATATTTACAATTGAGAATACAGAACCACTAAGTATTTTAGTTCACATTTTATGTCATTTTTTGTAGGTTTGAAGAAACCGTAAAGGGCATAAGTTGTTCTGTATATTTTAAGGTTTAACGTAATCAGTACATACTATAACCTGCTCAGCTGGCTGAATTTTTTTTTGTGGAAAAAGCAGAACAGCACCACCTAGTCAAGGTATCACAATATTTCGGTTGGGGAGAATGGGAAATAGAAATTCAAGGTAAGTTTGATGAATAACAGCCATAACGTAGACTACATCTGGGTGCTTGAGCTTTTAATGTATTCTTTTAAAGTAATTTTATATATAATTTTCCTTAGTATGAAACTGGAAAGAATGACAATTCAAAGAGAACCACATTTGGTGTTTTTAAACAATGCTGTAACAGTATTAGCTTCGTTATACCTGTGTTGACTTAATCTCTCCATCCAAACTCAGTTTTTTTGCCCTTGCTCTGGTCTTTACACTTCCCTGCCTTTAATTTCTTCATCAAGCCTCTCAGAGTGTGCTCATCCCAGTTTGCTTTACTATGCCACACTTTTCTTTGCATAATCTTTCTTGCCCCACCTCCTATTTCAGTTTATCCAGTCTCTGCTGATTTCAGAATTTTGCAGCTCAGCTGACACCAGTCATTTTGGTAACCCCTTCCATCTCTTCCTCTTTCACTTTCCAATCACACAGCACTCTTACCCCATTACTCTTTTGCAGTCTCACACTTCTTGCCCCATATGATCCCATTTTAGTTGATTAATTCTTGGAGAACCTTCAATTATAGCCAGTGGAGCCACTTGGTTCAAATTCAGAACTGCAGCACATTCCTGGAGGAGCAACAAGAAATATTTGTAAAGATTATAGAAGACCCATTATGAAACAGAGCACTTTGTGGAAAAATCAGTCAGCTTGTTTGCCTCAAAGTGGTCTCCTGTTTTCATATCTATTTTAGGAGGGAAAAAAATGCAGCCTTAAGGCTTTACTATTGCGATTCTGCTGTTGACAGCAGAAATAATTCTGGAATTTAGAGATACCAACAAAAATGTCCAACCACATATAAAAATATCAGCAAAACACTGTCAACACAGGGAGCCTCTAAAATATGTAATATCACCAAGAAATGTTTTCCAGATTTTGAAATATTACATACTAAAAATGTCTTCCTGCCAAAGTGCTGCTCTAAAATATCGAATTTTACTTCTAGTTTTTTACTCCCTGGACAACACTTCCAATGAATAAAGTAGCTTCTCCTAGTCCTTCCCTTCTCTCACTCTGAAGTAGCCTATCCTGAACATATAAGCAAAGGGGGTTTTATTAGGAAGTCTCCAGCGCTGCAAAGAATATAGAATATAGGTTTTTCAGTGTGTATTTCTGCATTATCTGAGCCAAAACTACAGAATCAAGAAATAAGGTGACCCTCTGTATTAGAAAAAGATTCTGTCCTCTTACCAAACTCAGGTGGGAAGGAAAAAGTCCTATAGAAGACCCAGCAGAGAAAAGGAGAGGGAATCCTATGAAAAGCCATGTCTAAGAAAGCAAGCAGGTACACAACTTGCTGCATGTTTATATTTCATCTGAGCTAGAATGTTTGTAGAACTATCTACTAGGAAAAAGAAGAGCTGCATAATGTGGCATATCTTTCTCAGAAAGGTTATAAGTTCCTTCAGAGTGAGAGAAGCTGAGATAATGGCTGTTTTAGGGCCAAACCATTCAATTGTTGATGGAAACACAACTTTTTTCTATCTGAAATAAAGCACCGATAAGGCAACATTTATCCCATTGGAAAATGTTTCCAATGAAATAAGCAAGTAATTTATGCTCAGAAGTCTCAAAGGAAATAATGAATCATCGACAATTTTTAACTTATCTTGGAAAACTGGGAAACTGAGATTTGCAAATAGTGTCCCATTATCCAGAAGAGGATAACAAGTCAGCTAGCCTGACCTTCATTTCAGGCACAAGAATGGATTTGTTACCTTGGAACTTTGCAGGTAACTAATTGGAGACTACAATTATAATTACTACTAGTCCTATAGCTTTTTTGGAACATCTTTTTCTGTTTGGTTTTGCTTTTGACTGCAGTAGAGGGGTGGCAAACAAAGTGTATATGCACACTTGGACTTAAGTAATTACCTGTCGCAAAGGCGGTTTTTTCATTCACTTGCCTTTTGTGAAATCCACAGGTACGAGCTAGAGGGGTTAGAACTGTTCTTTTGATATTGATATCCAGGATTTTTTGTTTTTTTTTTCTTGTTCCAGTTATAACCTTTCTCTACATGTATTTTATGGCCTTCAGAGTATGGTTTCCAGATCCTTGAAGGGGACGGACAAGGAAAAGGTTATGTATAAATTGTATATAAAAGTAACTTGAAAAAAAGAAAGTTTTTTCAACTTGTTTAGATTTGTTACATGATAATACTTATTTCCATCAGGAAACTGGGAACCAGGGAGTGAAAGGTATGGAAGTTGTTAAAAAGTACCTAGCTTTATCAGTGAATGACGTATACAGTTTGAGCATTATCCAAAGATTGGTAGGCTATTAAAAAGTAATGGATGGATTACTATTATGGTAATGTAAATCAAGTGATTTACATGGTAGAATCCTGAAAAATTGCTTTAATATAGCTGAATAGAAAGGAATACATGTGGAATTCAAGAAAGCAGTTTTATATCTACAGAATGGCAGCAGCTATCTTAAAAAAGCAATTATTGAAGCTAGGTTTTAAGTATTATCATAGATTACATCCTTAGCCTGAGCTAAGAGCTAAGAGGGTTAATAACATCTTTGGATGGATAATAAAGGGAAATGGAGAAGGGAAATGCTGGAGAAGATCCCTTACCTCCTCCTGCTGGCCACACCATTTCTGATACAGGCCTGGATGCCGTTGGCCTTCTTGGCCACCTGGGCACACGGCTGGTTCACGTTCAGCTGGCTGTCCACCAGCATCCCCAGGTCCTTTTCTGCCAGGGAGCTCTCCAGCTACTCTTCCCCAAGCCTGTAGTGTTGCATGGGGAAAAGAACCGGTGTCTGTGATGTCTCCAGGAAGGTGCAACTAGCTTATAATAAAGCCATATCCACAAAGGAATCCTCTCCTAATCTTAGACAGCAATTGTTCTGGAGAATGAAGTGAGATGTTTTAGAGAATTTATGATTCTTCATACTATCACATAAATTCTTTTAATAGAGAAGTATATTGGCAATCTCTTTGAAATGTATTCAGTTCAAGTCCTTCTTCAGATCAAATCTTGACCCCATTTAATAGTAGAGGCTCTATGAAACTTATGTCCTACCTCATAAAAGCTAGAGTTTCTGCTGTTACCTTGTTAGCCTTATCGGACAGAAGTTATGACATGGCACAGCAGAGTCGGTCTATCGCTCAGGTGCATTCTGGCCTCTGCACTAGTTTCCAAGCAAAGGCAGAAGAAGGGGGATGTTGTTGAAGATCTACCAAAGCACCTGTTACCCTAAGTCGTAGGAGCGCTTGAAGTCTAACAGATTGCCCTTTCTCAGCCTTGTTATTCAACGTTCTGTGGAAAGCTTTGTTTAGCTATTGATCTGAATATATCTTTTAAACATTTGAATGAAACTTTATAAGGCATGTAGTACATATTAACGACTGGAGACAAAAAATGAATTTTTGTAAGTCCATGGTTTTTTTCTCTAGCACACGTTGTTTATACTATCAGCCATAGTTATTCAGTGGCAGTTTCTTAAGCTAGTTATTTCTTTATTATGTAATTATTTTATTTTGCGTGGCACATGATTGTGCACACAGGGAGATTCTTGTCCCCTGTGACAGATAAATGGATGGCATCTTGGTCTTTTGTGGATGTGACGCAATACTTGCAAGAAGGATGAAGGATGATAGTGATCTCAGCTGCAGAAGAGCTGTCTGGAAGTGCAACTTGATTTGATGACTTCACACTTGCAGTCTTTAAATTTAATTTCCCTTTCATCAGGCTGCCATTCAATAATCCTTTTGAACCAGGAACTGGTAGTTTAAACACCCCATAAAAACTTCTTATTAATATATTTCAGTCATGCTAAAGAAATTGGTATGCCTTCTTGGAGAAGATTATTTTGTCTACAAACACTTTTATCCAGACATCATATACTCCTGCTATAAACATTTCATAACTAAGCAATAACATCTGATTTTGTGAAGTATGAATTTAAGATTGTTTATCCCAAGCATAGCACTGATAAATTGTACTAGTTTCCTGACTATTTTATTTCTACTAGAAAACGGATTTCTAAACAAGAAAAGTGCGTTGCCTTAATGTAAAATTTATTTTTCCCTTAACGTTCCAAGTCACATAATGCTGTTCAGTGTTATTCTCCAAAAGAATTTTTTTCACTGCTATGAAGTCACCAGCATTTTCTTCTTCAGGGTATAACCCTACTGCAGTTTTTATGGTAATCATACTCTTTCATGCTGGAACTGGCTTCCAACCTTATGCCTCACTACCTGCCTGAGGTGAACTGTTATCACATACAAAATGTATGTTCCCTCTTGCATGTTTTACTCAGATAATATTAGGGAGAAAAAATAAAATAAAATCAACCTGTGCAAATTTTATGCTCACCCAATGAAAATATTCCTTTTAGGAGTTCATTTCAGTATCATGTATGTATGAAACTTTGATACGTATTAAAAATAAGCAGTCAACTGAATAGCAATATATTTAAATTTCTCTAATATATGGGAAGAAAAATTGTTGCTGTATTATCAAAAATGAGAATTACCTGCTTATGACTTACATAATTTTCCTGTCCTAAGCTCTTGGCACATAACCAACATTCATAAATTACTATACTATATTTTTAATGAAATAATTCCAGAAACACTGATATTCAACCCTGTTAAAAATGTCAGCCAATTAAACTGTTACTATTCTTGAGAGTCAACAAGTTCCATGATTATAGGGCTATGGACAGAGGGAATGAATGCCATCGCTAAAGTCCTCACAGTAAGATTGCCCAGTAAAAGGAGCTTAGAAATTTTATCACTCTGGATGGTTGTGCTCCCTTGTTCCTGCAGGGACAAGGTCCTGATTGAAGTGTTAATCTTTGAAGAAATAGGTCAGCTGCAGGATTCATAAGGTCTAAGGCATGGATGGTCATCCAGACCAAATGTTTAAACTGAGTCCATGAGGAAAATTAAGGCAAGTGTGATGTCTGGAGCCCATCAAATCCATCCTGCAGCAGAGAAAACAGTTCTGAATGTTATTCGGGGGTTTCCCCAAAATAGTAGTAATCTCACAGGAAGGCTTTCTCCATGTAGAAAATTAACCTGTCTGAGATCTCTTCTTTATTTAGTAATATGTTAATACATTATACATATGCAAAAGTTTTATATTTTTTATTCTCTCATACATATTACATGTTATAAATATTTCTACACGTAATAGTATTTATTATTGTATTATTTAATCCTGTTTGGATCTAGGCTATTTATATAACTTATTTTTCCAGCCTTCTAAAGGGGAAACGTTGATTCTAAGCTAGTTAGCTAGGTCTCCTTGAGAAATAGACAGAAACTTGCATCCATAAAGAATTCACTTATTTTATTGCTCTCTCCCAGGCACCTTTAGAAGGCAACACATTCAGTCGTATTTACCTCCAGCAACAGTAGAGTCAGTGCAAACAACCAGCTTAGTCTAGAAACTTAGCTTTTAGATGGCTGAAGTTATATGTGATAAACCCCTTCCCAATTGGAAATGGAGAATTTTTTTTTTTCTCTTTTCCCCTGTAGTACTTACTTGTGGAAGTACGTAATGTGAGGTTGAGACTGGGGTGCTCTTTGAAAACATTTCATGTTTATGCGACGGTATTCATATCAGAGGTTTGTTGTAAAGAAACATCACAAATTACCACCAGTTGTATTTTCAACAGAGAAAAGGCAGAAAATGTACCATGCCAGAAACAATAAATTAATTGCAGATTTTTGTTGTTGTTGTTATTATCTACAGCCCCAACCAACAGCAGGGAGCCAGCCGGAAGCTAAATGAAAGCATAGCAGTGTTGTAGAGTTTAGACACTTGTCTTTTAAGTGAATATAGTTGTGATTAGAGGAATGTTTTTTCGACTGAGAAGTTTCTTGCCACTAGAGGGCTCAAAATTGCTGTGGGATTTTATATATGAATACATGCATAAACATAGAGATATATATGTACATACACACTCAGCGTATGATATGTGCACACCATTCCTGTGCATGTATTTTATTTGGGGGCACACAGGTATAAAAACACCTATATACACATGCACATATGCATACTTGTATATAATAGATGGTCTATTTTTCTTTGATTTTAATGGTTTTGAACATTTAAATGCAATTCGTATCTTAAAGATTTTTAACATAACTACAATTCATTCTATAAAAGTGAAAATTTTTTTTAATTTCATAAAATTACAATTTTTAACTTTGTTCTCAGATGGTCAGAATTACACAGAATGTTCATTTCATCAAATTGAATAGTGAAAACAATCACAATAAAAAACAGTTCAAACTTCCATGACCAATGCCTGTTGTCATCATGTTTTGTTAAGATATCTAGACAACACTGAATAACACGGGCATAGTTCATTTCTCCGTAAATGACTTTCCACAGAATGTAATGCAGTCTTGCAGAATCCATCACACCAAGCATTTTTGTTTGATTATATGACATATTCTCCTGGGAAATCTTAGAGACTCTAAATAAATAAAATGTTCCTGGAAGGCTGACTGTTTTCTTTCACTAATGTGACAACGGTAACGAAGAGAGAAATGGCTTTCAACCATTTTTAAGTAATGCATAATCTTTGGAGACAGTACAACTCTACAATAGGACAACTTAATAATGAATAACTTACCCATGCAGCCCAAAAGATAATTAAAATAATATTTTCAGTCAGATTTGACATACACAAAAGTTTAAGGTATCAATACTTTTTTAATGATAGCAAAGTTATATTTATCTAAAAAATCTGCTCAAGAAATCAATAAAAATGAAACAATGAAATTTCAGATTATTCTGATTAACAGTTATGTATGTTCTAGAAATAGGAACACAGTCACCAAAATGTTTACTGGCTTTTTACTGCTTTTATTGCTATACTCAATTTTGATTTTCTTTAGAATTTTTTCCTCTGTAAAAAATGGTGGAAAAGCGCTAGAAAACAGAAGAAACACTTTTTGCAAACACTTCAGTATTTTGACTGTTTAAAAAAAAATGTGTTGAATACAGTCATATAAATGACTGTGAGGGACTTTTAAACGAATGGCTCAAACAGCCGGGCCCCTACCCAGGCCGCAGCCAC
>NW_009697418.1:11155-16103 GCF_000703405.1 Apaloderma vittatum | reverse complement strand
CCAGGAGAGGGCTGCGGGTGCCGGGGTCATTTCGGGACCCAAGGGTGGTGATCTTTCCCCTTTCTATCTGTTGCTTTCTCTCTCTTTCTAGCCTTAACAAAAGGCTATCTATGGCAAGGCCAGTTGTTCTGCTTGTTAAATGGCTCTTTATTGTGAGGCATCTTGATAGCGTTAAGTGGGCAATTGCAACTCATCATTGTTAGTTCTTTGCTGATCGATAAATAAAACTGGTGTTAGGATCCTTGGTGTTGATTTCCCTTAATGCTGGTCTGGGAATCAGTGAACCTGAGTCATCATCCTGAAAGCTCGGGGCGTGAGGGTTAATTGGCGTAGTCGGCAGGATTCCTTGTGCCAGGAGGATCCAGCGGGCACACTGTTTCTCTATCCAATGAACTCGGACAAGGAGAAACAGGGAGCGGCCTTTCAGCTCTAAGCCAGGAAGGGCTCGAGTAGATCACAATTCCACGGTTGTTAGTACGTGACTGCTCCCCAATTGATTAAGTATGAATTCAGAGATACGGGTAGTGGCAAGACATGATTGCTTGAGAGATACCGGTACTTGAGTGCTCCGCTACTAGTTGGATATCAAATGAATATAGGGGGCGCTTGTCCCCACTGGGAATGATATGGACTCTAGTATGTGTAATACTAATAGCCGCCCTGATGGCAATGCAATAGAAGAGAACAAAGTCTGCTAAAGGAATTACAAAATCAGCTACTGAAAGAATGGGCTGTAGGGGAAAGAGCAGAGATTTTGCTAGATATGGAGTGCAGGGTGACCCGCGAGCTCCATGTGGACCTGTTTAAATCACAAGGGAAGGAGAAGGTGTTGCACAAGGTGCTTAAAAGTCAGAGTGGAACTAGCAGCTTCAATTTTGGGAGTGAGGTCAATTTTTCATGCCTAGCAAAGAAAGGAGAGTGGGAGTTCTGAAAATCCAAAACGCTTTATCCCTTAACAGATTTGAAAGATTGCAGGAAAGTGACATTGCATCCTTTGATAAAAATGAAAATAACAGGTGCTGGTGAGGCAAACAAAGAGGCTGTGGTAAAACAAATACCTTACTCAGCCTCAGGCTTAGATAGGTTCCAAGAAAAGTTTAGCCACTTTGCGAGAGAGGCTGAAGCTGAATACGTGTGGAGGTTGTCATTCACAGAGGACGACTGAATTACGCTGTCGGAGGATGAAGCCCAAGGACACTGGGGACTGAGAGTGTTTCTCACAGTGAATGACCGTAGGGAACTGTGGTCACTAACCCAAAGTGGAGCTTTTTGGGCAGGAGGTTTAGACCCCCTGGACAGGGGAGATCTGGTTCGTACTGAGGCCCCTAACATCAATCTTTTAACATAAGGTGTCAAAAGGCTGCTTGTCTTCAGCTCATGCATGATAGGCGACTAATCCTGAAACAGCCATCCCCAACGTTACTGATTGCAGATCCTGCCCAAATAACCCCACTCATAAAGGGCTCGCCTGACCCCCTAAAAACCTATGCGGTTCTTTTGCAGGACCATTTAAGGGCTGCCCTGACTCCACAAGCTGGAAATCCTGCTAGGCAGGTGGAGGGCAGAGCCCTAACCTGGGGAGAAATTGCTCAGGAGTTAATTAATTATGGGAGAAGGATGGGAATAACGGGAGGAGTTAGTAAACAAAAGGAACGGCTACTTTCCCAAAGAAATCAGAAAAGAAATTGGCTCTGGCTGAAGGAGTCAGAAGGGGAATTCCTTGAGAGGTAATGGATGGGATGCCTACCGTCATACCAGAGAAGTTTGTCTGTGCATGGAGGAGCAAGCAGAAGGCACCTCCAAAGGAAGAACTATCTGTTCAAGATATTAAGGGGCTAGAACCTAAACCAAACTTGCAGGCAAACACCCCCTTGGCCACAGAAGGAGGTCTAACAGACAAACCAGACACACTGTCCCAAACAGTGGGCAGAGGGGCAGCTGGTGTGTTTAAGGAGACCCACAGAAAACAGCCAAGGGGGCTTGCTGATCACTTTCCCCTCAGTCCCTTTAAAACACCCGTCACCTTCTCACTACATACGGGGCCCAAATACCGGCACTCCGAGCAGATGTTGATGACTGCAATGGCATTGTTGCTGATAGGAAACAAATTTGGGTAACTGGTGTGTTTGGCAATCCTCAGCCCCAGGCAACCGCCCGAGTTAAGTGTTGGCTACTGGGAGACGAAATGGCAACAGAAACTCTCATGATAGTGGGACTGCTGACAACGAACATTTTGGGACTAGATCTGTTGACAGGGCAGTCCTGGGTGGATTCAAAAGGAAAACAGTGGGTGTTTGGTCTCCTGGCTGCCTCTATGTGTCTGCTCCAACCTGTGCCAGAGCTACCCTCCTCCAATAATTGTTAATCTGAAACCCTGTCCCCTTCCCTTGGGGGCAAGGGAAGGAGTTACCCCAGTGAGAGCTGAGTTAAGGGACAAAGGAGTAATTGTTCCAACACGTTCCTCCTTTAACTCTCCTATCTGGCCCCTGCAGAAGCTGAATGGGAAATGGCGATTAACTATTGATTATCAGCGTTTGGATGCAAATACAGGTCCATTAACAGCTGTGGTGCCTAATATGGCTGAACTGATTTCGACCATAGAGGAACAAGCACATCAGATTTTAGCAACCATTGACGTGAAAGATACGTTCTTCATGGTTGCCTTGCAAGAAACAGACTGGGATCATTTTGCTTTTACACGGGAGGGGGTGCAGTCTGCCTTTACACGTCTCCCTCAGGGATATCTTCCCTTCCCAACTGTTGCATACCATGTGTTAGCACGGGAGATCGCCCAAATCACTCTCATGGAGGGAGTTAAAGAGTATCAATATACTGATATAGTGATGATATATTGATTGGTGGCCCTGAGACCATTGCAGTGAGACAAACCCAAACTGAATTAATTACCCATCTAGAAAACTTAGGACTTCAAATTCCAGAAGAAAAAAATACAGTTTCCTGCTTCTAAGGTAATGTTCCTGAATATTTGGTGGAGGGGAGGAGTGGTGTGTATTCCCTCTGAAACCTCAGCTACCCTTGAACAAGTAGAAATACCTGAAAGTAAAAAGGAATTGCAACGTGCTTTAGGCCTGCTGGTATTCTGGAGGAAAGACATTCCAGATTTCTCTATCGTAGCTTGCCTTTTATATGATTTGACACGCAAAAGGGCGATTTGGACATCTGTGCATGAGGAGGTTGTAAAGCTGCTAGTTTTTGAGGCTGGCGTATACTAAGCCCTGGGACTCATACTCTCCACAGATCCACTCCACATAAAGTGGGGTTTTGTGATTCATGGACTATCCATACATATGTGGCAGCATGGACCAGAGAGTCTGACTCAACCTATTGGGTTTTATTCATGTAGCTTTAAAGATGCAGGAAAACGGTATTCATTGTGGGAGAAAGGCCTCTTTGTATTAAGTCTAGATCTGCAAGAAGCTGAAAGAATCACATGGCGACAACCTATTATTCTAAGAGGACCCTTCAAGGTTTTGAAGTCAGTATTGGCTGGAACACTGCCCCCTGCAGAAGTTGCACAGCGAGAAACAGTGAGGAAATGGTACGTACACTTCTATCATTGCTGCCACATCTTGCAGAGGAGGGAACAAAAGCTAAGCCCTTATGGCATTCCCAACCCCAACCCCTGCAATGGCTTTTGCACTTAGTATCTGTGCTTGGATCATCACAGATGCACGCGGTAAAGAACAAAAAAATCATTGACCTGATGGATAGGACCGTGCTTTTAACTGACTGGTTCAGACAAACCACGTCTTCTTTGTCTCTTCCAGGAATTTATGGGCAAAACATTTTCATCGTTGTATCAGAAGGACAATGTGAGCACCTTAATGTTATAATCCTGTTTATTTGCTGCGCCTTTTGTTTGCTCATTTTTATCATTTGTATATCTCATAATAGTATGTTTTGGTAGATTATTTGTATTATCTGTGTCATATTATGTGATTGTGTTGTATGCTATAACAGGGCATTGATCTAAAATGACAAGGGACCTATGTAACTCTTAAGTGGTTTCAATAACTATATGTACTGTAATTAATATTAATTTGTAAGTTTAAAGGGTTGATAGCCAAGAAGTTTGTGTCCCAAGTCTTCAGGAGAAGGTATTGGATTCTCTAAGATTAATTTTAAACTCTCCAAATCGTGGGAAGGTAAATTGGGTACAGTCACTAATACATGTCCCACTAATTGCACTTGGGACAGAGCATAAGCTCTGTTCGAGTATCAGAACTGGGATGGGGCCTAGAGAATGCCAATGTTGGCAGCTCCATTTAAAATGGCATCTCCTTGTCCTGAAGACTTGTTTATACTGTACCATGTACTTGATGAAAAAACAAAAAGGGATAAAAACTAGATATGCTTTTGGAAAATTAAATCTACAGGTCCAGCAAGTGTCCAAGATGACTGTGCAAGTCTGTCTGGCACTGGGTTTGTCACGCTAAAGGAATAAGGCCCGTGCGGTTTGCTCAGCCTGCTGGAAGGAAGGCGCTGCGTCGATTCCTGTAATGTCAGCACCCTCACAGAGGAAGGAGGCAGGAAGATGAAGGAAGCTGCAGACAGGACAGGGCAGTTACTACCATTTATTGGAGATCTCAGTACCTTCTGGACGGCCTCTAGAGACTGTCGGGATGGGGAGCACAGCAGACACAAATCAGAACGATGGTGTTTATAGGTTTTTTTTTTCAGTTGTTGAAATTGCCACAGTCAGTACGATTACTCCATTGTTTTCCTCTGCTGCTTCTTTTCTCTCTCCTTTCCTAGGAAATCACCAACCAAGAAGACCTTGGAGAAGAAGAGACTATTTCAGGCACGGAGTGGTGTGAGGGATGGCTAAATGAATGTCTCAAACAGCCTGGACCCTAACCACGCTGCAGCCACCTGCCTAGTGCTGCTCGTGTTGGGGCAGGGCGGGCCCAGCCCGTTACTGCCCCAC
>NW_009697418.1:0-11067 GCF_000703405.1 Apaloderma vittatum | reverse complement strand
CCTCCAGAACAATTCCCGGTGATTTTGCACAAGGGCCAAACCAGGCGGTGTGGCGGGAACCTGACTGTATAAAAGGCGAGAAGGGCGGGCGGCTGCGCTGTTCGCCCGCCCCGAGGAGATGGCTGCGGGTGCCGGGGTCGTCGCTGGATCCGAGGGTGGGTGGTGATCTTTCTTTTCCTATCGCTTTCTTTCTAGTTCCAGCAAAAGGGTTATCTATGGCAAGGCCGGTTTACGCTGACGGTTCTTTATTATGAGGCGCGTTAACAGCGTTAAGTGGGCAACTGAAGCCCATCGTTGTTAGTTCTTTGCTGATCGATAAATAAAACTGATGTTAGGATCCTTGGTGTTGATTTCCCTAATCCTGGTCTGGGAATCAGCGAACCTGAGTCATCGTCCTGAAAGCTCGGGGCCTGACAGTGACTAAAGACCACTCAAGTGAATTTGCATAACTGAAGCAAACCTTTCAGATTTTGGTACATAAGAGTACCTTTGAATCTGGCCGGACTATGTGTGATTACTGCCTACATTATCACCAGTACGACTGAAGAAAGCTTCAACATATTCATTTGCTAGCATCATCCTCTTATGTGTGTTGTCGTAAATTGTTAAAAGCCATACCAGATGTTTCACCTTCATAAAATGGTAATTTCTTAAAAAAAGCACAATAGAATAATTGTGGGGGTGTGTGTGTGAGAAGTTTAGACTAAATAGTAAAGTAGGCTGGAAATACAATTCGATTGCTGGGGATGCTTAGCTAAACTTTAAAAGTACAATGTATTATAGTCCAATTTCTGTTAACAGATATACTTTAAAATGAAAAATATGTGCAACTAAGCCAAGATATTTTTGCTTTAAGAATTTTAACTAATGCAAGTTTTGCTTTAAAAATTTACCTTTAGTGATTGTGCATGATGCTAGATTAGACCTATAATGTTCTAATAAAAAAAATAAATCATATTTTGTGTAAGTTTTCTTATACGTAATGCATTCTTGATTTACCAATCAGCTATCTCAACTTGGAAAACAATCTGGAACATTGGATGACAGATATTAAAAGTAGCTTTGCTACTGATAGACAGGGTTAGTTGGCATATTCATCACATCACCTCTAGTTCCGGGAGTGTTTACTGAAATCAATAAAATAGACTGGAATGTATTGAAACTACTTTTACTAGACTAAGATTATAAGTTTTATAAATTTAAAACACATTTGCACAACTGGAAGATCCATTTCCTTAACTATAGTCTACTGAAATCAATCAAATTATTTCAGGAATAAAGTTCTATCCAGATGGATTTATCTGTTCCAGTAGGATCCCAAGAATCATAGAATGGTTAAGGCTGGAAGGGACCTTGAAGATCATTTAGTTCCAACCCCCTTGCTGTGGGCAGGGACACCTCTCTCCCACTAGACCAGGTTGCTCAAAGTCCCATCCAACTTGGCCTCGAACACAACCTCCTTGGGCAACCTGTTCCAGTGCTTCATCACTCTCATGGTGAAGAATTTTTTCCTTATATCTAATCTAAATCTACCCTCTTGCAGTTTCAGGCCATTGCCCCTTGTCCTATCACTACGTTCCCTCGTAAAAAGCCCTTCTCCAGCTTTCCTATAGGCCATTTCATGTATTGGAAGGTCGCTATTAGGTCACCCTGGAGCCCTCTCTTCTCCAAGCTGAAAAACCCCAGCTCCCTCAGCCTGTCCTCAATGCAGATGTTCTCCAGCCCTTTAATCATCTTTATGGCCCTCTTCCAGCAGATCCATGTCCTCTTTGTACTGTGGGGCTTCAGAACTGAATGTAGTACTCCAGGTGGGGCCTCACCAGAGCAGAGTAGAGGAGGAGAATTACCTCGCTTCACCTGCTGGTCACACTTCTTTTGATGCAGCCCAGGACACGATTTGCTTTTTGGGCTGCAGGTGCACACTGCCAGCTCACGTTAAGCCTCTTGTCAACTAACACACCCAAGTCCTCCTCAGGGCTGCTCCCAATCTGCTCTCCACTCAGCCCATATCTGTGCTTGGGGTTGCCTTGACCCAGGTGCAGGACCTTACACTTGGCCTTGTTGAACTTTATGAGGTGGGCCTGGGCCCACTTCTCAAGCCTGTCAAGGTCCCTCTGGATGGCATCCCTTCCCTCCAGGATGTCAACTGCACCACACACCTTCGTGTTGTCGCCAAACTTGCTGAGGGTGCACTCTATCCCACTGTCCATGTCGTTAACAAAGACGTTAAACAACACCGGTCCCAGTACCGATCCTTGCGGGACAGCACTCGTGACATTGGACATTGAGCCGTTGCCCACAACTCTGAGTCCAACATCCTTATTGTATCCCACCACTGTACAAATTAGCTCTAGTAATTTCTAATAATTTCATATTTATATTACTATCCTCAATATAAGAAAGACATCGAAATATTAGAGGGTGTCCAGAGGAGGGCAACCAAGGTTGTGAAAAGCAAGACTTAAGAGGAGGGGCTGAGGTCACTTGGCTTGTTCAGCTTGGAGAAGACATAGCAGTCCAGAAGTTCCTCAAGAGGAGCAACAGAGAGGGCGGTGCTGATCTCTCTCCGGTGACCAGCAATAGGACACAAAGAAATTGGATGTGTCAAGGGACGTTCAGATTGGGCCTTAGGAAAAGGTTGGTCACTGGCACAGGCTCCCCAGGGAAGTGGTCATGGCACCAAACCTGTCAGAGTTCAAGGAACATCTGGACAATGCTCTTAGTCATGTGGTTTATTTTTAGGTAGTCCTGTGAGGAGCAGGGAGTTGGATTTAATGATCCTTAATGGGTTTCTTCCAATTTAAGATACTCTGTGATTCCATGATTCTATTTCTATAACCCGCCCATGAGAGTTTATCACTCTTGAAAGAAATGTCTTAACTGACTACACTGGCTACATGTGCAATTTTCTTGATAGTCGATACATCATCACTTCCTTATGTCAGCATCCTTTGTAGAAGAAAAGTCAATCTGAGTTAATGTTGTATAAATAATCATGAATAACAATCATAATATGAAAATGTCAGTGATTTTCATCAAGATCCTCTATGCCACAAGATTTGTACTGGGTACATGGAAATGCAAATATGAAATTTCTTATAAGAGTGAAGATTAATGCTTCTATATAAATAGGTGATCTTTTACCAAATTCAAATGAAGTAAGAAAAGATTTATATAACCAGTGTTTTACACCACTTTTTGCAGTAGTTATGCTAGTTCAATGCATTTTACAATTAACTTGCAACTTTCAGCTTTGGGGATTACAGCTGAATAGCTTGTTTGTAATTAGTTTTATCTATAGGCCTATATCAGTGTGTAGAGGAATCTCTAGACATAGATTTTAGAGTAATATATATTTCAATGCACAGAATGGAAAAAATGAAGTAATATTACACTGCCTTGATGGCAAATTTCAAAGTCTGTTTGAGTATTTATTGTTCTTTCCATACATATGTATATGTTAAGGATTTTCTCTTCTCTATAATCACGTCAGCAAAAATGAAATCATGCTGTGCCACATATCCTTGTATTTGCTTTACCCAGTTTATGGGAACTTTGTTTCTCTGCTATTGAATTTCAACAGAACTGAATATGTCTCATTATTTGGAGAAAATAAATGCTGTCCAAGTCATTAAATCTAGATGAGGTGATTTTACTTCCATTCTATTTTGTAGTGTATTATCCGGGAAGCATTTTCTTCATTGAGCTGTAGGCATTTTATTAGCTAGAACAGTCAGCATCCATATGCTCACTTCCACTAGTGGAGAAAGTTCTCATTGTTGTTGTTTTGCTGAGGAAGAACTCCATAATACAGTTTATTTCAGGTGTCATTTGACATAAACAAAGATGGAAGAGATGGAATTTTAGCTTCAGTACGCTATTTTTAATCTGCTGGCAACAATGGGCTTTCAGGTGGGATGGGATATGATAGCTTTAATGAACTTTTTCTTGATTGGACTTTTTTTTAATCTCAACATCCATATAGCTACATAATCTCAAAAGTGAATGGCTGTCATGTTATTTCAGTATTTGTCACATGAGTCTTCTAAAATGTGACATTTTCTTCTGTTTTCTATATTACAAGTGCATTATGAGTATGAAAGTTTCCAAGACTTCTATTACAAACATGTCATTTTTAGCCCAGTGGCCACTCTTACTCTGTGCTTCTCATCCATGAATGTGCTCTGTGGTATCACTGCTGTGACATCCTACTGAGTTAAGAAATGGGAGATATTAACCAAATTTACTGGCTAAACTGGCAAATATAAGATGTCAGATTGAACACGCCTTTTTATAAACTTTATTTAAAAAAAAAAATAACCCATACATGTTAAATATGTGGTTTAAGGGATTAACCCCCTTTGTCATAAACACATACAAAGATTAGAGTTCATTTCCATTTTAAATACTTACTAACAGGCATTCCGAGAGGGGTAAACATGTAGGACAAGTTCCCGGGGCTCGGGATTACAGGGATCTAACAGCAGTCAACCCGGTGCAATGACAGCATGCGACAGAGGCAGGAGGTCCACTTCTAAATACCCTTGTTGTGAGCACTGATGAATCTGTAAGCACTGCATTGTTGCTAATGCGCACAACGATCCCATTTCTATTTTTTTTTGGTGTGATTTGTACTTTTTTATGGGTATTCATCTCACTTGGAATGACTCACTTCTGCACTGATTTTATTTTTATTGTCTCAACATACGAGTTTTTGCGTTCTAGAGCAAACCTCTGAACGAAAACAACAACAAAAAGGATATAAATATTTAGAAGTTTTGCAACAGGAGCCTTCCTACTTGGCTAAAAGATTACAAACAAAATACTCCACAGAAAATTTACAGGAAACATAATCAGGCTTTAAAAGAATATGTATACAAAGTGTAACTTCATGTAACATCACATTTACATCTGTTTATTATCAACATAAATGATGGCTATGTAATGATTTTTACCTTAACTTGTGATTTTTCATTATTGGAATGTATGTCTTTAGTTTTCACTTTTATAACTGCTAAATTTAAAATTATATTCCCGCTGTTATTTTGTTTATATATGATTTATTAGAAATGGTAAATCATGTATTCCCAAATACTCTTTGTATATTCCTATTACATATCCTTAAAGATTTCTGCGCAAAATTCATTCAAATTGTCCATCTCTAGAATATGACGAGAATGTCTAAAAAGTCCACGTATTCAGAAAGGTGATCAGGGCTAGAGCAGGAAGAACCCCATTGACTTACTGTGGGCTTGAATGAGATTGGGTGGCCTAAATCTGCAACACTGAAGCAATGCAGCTCTCTCCCACTGAACTAAAAACAAATAAAGCATTAATTCAGCAAGGTAGACAAAAATATGTTTTAATTTGAGCATATGAGTTGTTCCATTCACTTTGGTTGAATGGCACCCACTTAAAACATACATAGCAACCACATGATATAAGTCTCACTGAAATGCAAATCAAAATCAGTTATATTTTGCAACTAACGTTAAACTTAGAAAGTGATTCTGTATCTTATAAGTGACTAAAGTAAACACAGTCTCATATTTTGGTACCTTTTCATGTTTCTAGTGCTGCTTTCACTGAAACAAAACAACAAGGTGAATAAACCCCCAAAGTAATTAATAATCTGCCACCACTTCCTTCTGGCTCAAAAATGGTAACTGAATAATTCAGATAGACTTGAACTACCGACAAGCTGTCTGTTTTAACCCCACCGCACTAAGGAATACCCTTTGTCTCAAATAGGCAGCATTATGTCTAATCCCCGTGCTTTTTCTGGGGCCAGATAGCCTTTGTGTGCAGCTGACACACAGAGAGATGTTTTCACGGCAAACTCTGAGGGTATGTGCCAAATCATTCTGCCCAATTTATCCTGGCAATAAGTTTTGTATGTTTACCCTCCCCCACCAGGAGACCTTCCAATTCAGAAGTATTTTGTAGTAATTGATTTCAAGCAGGTAGGAATATGAAGCACTGGAGTCATTAATTTTTGTTGGTGAAGTAAAATAATTTCTTCGGGAACAAACTCTAAAGCATTTACTAAACTCTGGGGAGGAATCAGTTGAAGTTCCCAGTGTAACTTCATATTCTTAAAAGTAATTACTATTGCCTAAAATCTCACTGTGCTGAAAATTAGTTTGTAATCTACTGGCATATGCATTTTTATATAGTAAGCCTTTAAAAAGTATTTTTGAAGATCTCTAGATCTCTACTAGGAACTATTACTACTGCAATAATATTAGAGATACAACTTTTATTACAGTTCAATTGGCAAAAATCCTACTGTTATAAGAGTATTATACTTGGAAAAATTACTTTTGCTGGAACAGTTTATTATTTGGAAAATTGATTACAAACTATACTGGAAAAAGGTGGGTTTTGTTTGAGAGTTTGCTAATATAATTTTACTAGGATATATTTATCTTCAATGATCTCAGTAGTATATATTTCAGCAGTGAGTAAAATTATCAGAGCAAGTCAAATTTTGCTACATAATTTAATGTAAATCATGGTTATCACAGAAAAATCAGTATTTTTGCCTTTATAGCCTCATTCTAGTTTTTCCTTTGTCCCTCTGTGCAACATATTTACTTGCTGCCTTCCCATTCCTTTTCCAAGATGTCTGATCTCCACTAAAACAACTCTCATTTGACAACTGACAAATATTGCAAACTTCCAAGCTTCAAAAATCCTGAATAAGGTCCTATATTGTAAAACTACATTTGAAAGTAAGACCTCTTTTTACTAGTTTTAATTTAGGAGAACAACCAAGACCGTATTAGGCTCTGAGAGCATGACTGAGCTCTAGCAAGAGATGCCCTTATGACCATTTAGGGGGTGCTGCATCATTCACAGGAAGGGGACCAGGCTTGACAACACAGTCAAAGAAAGTAATTTTGCTGTTAACGTCTCTTTTTTCATATTTCATTTATCCTAAAGTGCCAGAATTTCAAGCAGGTAAGAGAGTTGGTGGTAGGTGGGCAAAAGGAAACATAAAATAGAGATACAGCTAGAGCAATTACAATAAGAGAGATGCTGATTCCTTGAAAAATACCCTGTTCAGCACGCTGTTCAAGGAATACATCCTGAAGCGTCTGGAGTGATAACTGGCTGAATTCAGTCGGCAGAAGAGACGCTTCACTGATGTTCTTTTGTAAGACTGTGCTAAGAGGTGCACAGTCAGTAACACCACAGACTGGCATGAGATATAAAAGGTGCTGCCACTATTTCTCACTTCTCTCATACTAAGTTACATCACTGATTCATTACAATGGAATTACTCCCCAACTGCACAAGTTTTAATCTCTGAATTACCTATTTTCATATTTTTTTAAAATAGAAACTACTACACAAAAAAAAAAAAGGAAAATGCTACTATTAGAAGGCAATTGAAATCGTCTTGAGTTTATTTCATTCTGAGAAATAAAACGTCTTTAAATAGTGTATAGAAAGATCAACATGGAGATGCCTTTTTGGGGTAAGTGTCTAGCCAATGGAGTTTCACGGATCATGCCCTGATCCATGTAGTCAGCTGCTTGGGAAGGATAAAAAATTATGTTGTCCTGAGACTACCTTGGTTTTTATACTGAGATCTGGATAGGTCCTTAGGTAACCCAGGATGTAAAGAACATGGGAACACCTCATAAATTTGATCTACGGATTAAGAAATGAAGAATTGGGAACAACTCAGCTCTGTGTTCCTGAAGAAAAGTCAAAAAAAGCCTTTGCAAATTTTGATTAATATTGTGAGAATAGGAGGAGGCAGGTGATCCCTCTGCTGAGACCAGAGAAATGGACATTGTTTTCCTACACAGACTCACCTGCCACTGTTAGAAAGGGAGTTTCGGCTGATATATTAATGTTATAATAAATAATTACAGATTTTAAGTTACCATCCTCAGTTTACTGGAAAAAGAAAGCTACTACGCAGTAATGGTCTACAATATGAAAGTGTTTAGCAGTTGTCCATGCTCTTTCCAGTGACGAGTGCAACTTTTAGTTTGGCAATGCATATAATGTATGTGCAGATAACAAAACGAATATAAATATGGGAAAATAGATAATCAGGTCACTTTCTGTCTAATACATGTTTAAGCCTTTTTTCCAAGCCCTAGGATTTGAATTTCCTAAGATTAATATTGCTACAGTCTTGGAAAAGTTTCAGTAAGACTTAAATTGTTTTACTGGTGAGCAACTTTTGCAGTATTTAAACATGCAACAATTGAATAATTTAATCAATAATAATAGCAGTTTGATAGGTTATTGGAGGAAAGAAGTTTCATAAACAGAAGATGGAAGTTAAAGACTTGAAAGAGACTTCTGAGTTCATCAGAAGTCAAAATTTACCAGGAATCACAGGAATCATTCAGTAATGAAAAACTGCCAATAGCAGCAGTATCATTTTGGACAAAGCCTGTATCAATTTTCTTTTACCTAGCCAGGATGTTTAAGAGGTATCGTTTTTCATCTAATGATCATTGGGCTCTGTCATATTTCCCATAAGGGGAAAAACAAATTGTTATTTCTGTTAGCCAGAGAAGAAATATCCATCTCCTCTCCAAGGAGACTGAGTCTTGTTCCACAAAGTGAGGTTTACTAGAACTTTGCCTCAGTTATTCTGCAGATTTCTATTTATTAAAATATATGCTTAATGGCTTCAGTTTATGCCTCTTCCCAATCCCTTCCATTTCTAAGCACAGCTCTCCTGTCTGTGGGAGAGATTAGTTTGAATGCTACCATCCACACCTCCATCAGCCAAGAGTGTTTTTAGAAATACGGCTGGCAAATTGAATTTGTATTCCATGCCATCGGTGAACTAACTCTTACTGAAGTTATAGAATGCATTAGCTGCTAGGACATGACTGAAAGAAACAGAAATGGAATCAGGATCCCATAACAGCTTGAACAACCTCTAGTTAGATATGCCAGTCTAGAGCTGACTGAAAAAGAAAAGCTGAGCAACACAGTAAAGACTCGGAAAAGAGGAAAACTCAGCTGATACAGACTATTTTAGTTTTCCATTGGTCTTTTCTCCACTAGAGGCCTCCTCAACAGTTTTGACTTGTGGTTCAGTCCATGAAAATGCAGGGGGCTAATATACCCCAGGGCAGTTGCCTGCGTTTTGCTAAAAGCTCCTTCATTGCCTCCACCCAGGACAGACCCACAGCCTGCCTTCCCCTCCCCGGGACCGCTACCACTAGAGGGCTGCACGTCATGAGATGTGCCCTCCCTAGACCTCAATTATCACTGCTCTGAGAGGTGAAAGAAGGAGAAAGGAGCACATCCTGAAGCATATCTGTAATATTTTTATTAGTATTACATCACTATTTGTTGAAATGTTTATTATATGCAGATATTTGCTTAGTTGAGCTGCTACTAAGACACTACCTGAGAGGCCAGTTATACAGTTCTAGCTAAATTCTTCAAAGATTAACCTGTCTATTAAACTATAAAACCCATACTGATAGGCACCAGAAAAGTTGGAAAAGCTTGTCTTAGTGAGAGTGGGAGATAACATATCGGGAAATTATTAAACAAAAGGCATTCTGTAGAGACAAGGGGAGGCACTTGTGAAACAGCTGTTGGTAAAGAAACAGACTAATGCAGGACAGACATCTGCTGAGTCTGAGGAAATTAGGTTTCAGGATTACCACTTTTTCCTCTAAGCTCGTGGAAGATAGATGCACAAACAACACGTTACCATGTTAAACCCCTTTTTTTCCCCTACAATTTAATATTCCTGTTGTTAGGATGAAAAAATACTGTTGTTTAAAGAATGCAATCAAGTAAATGTTTTATAAGCTAATTGGAGCTCCCAAAGGGAAGACTTGCAGGTGCTGAATCCAATCAGATCTGCCACATAATTAAAATTGGTGAGGGGGGCACAGTAAAACAGATGTGGTCTTAAACCAAGAGAATTGTTTGATTCACTGTTACTATGGATGAATGGGACGTATTCAGTGAGATAAAGGGAGCAGTGTTATAATTTATCCAGTTCCACTGCAGAAATTGACTCGATGGCTTCATTCGAACAGTGTGAGGGGTTTTTTTATTTTTGTCTTCAAAATCTTCTATAAGTCATCTGCTTACTTTACAAATATAAAGAGGCCTCTTAGGACTGATGACCCTACAAACTGGACCTGAGATTTTCAGGTCATGCTGTGCTCTTTCTGGCTCAAATACTAATTAAAATTCTTCATCTGGAACTTAGTGAAAAAAATAAAAATGGAAGAGCTAGAACCAGTCTCCAGCTTGCTGTACCATAATTGTGTCAGCTACTGCCAAGGTAACAAAAGCCTAAAATTTTATTTCAGTCAGTAAACTAAGCAATTATGAGTCAGAGTATCTTAGATACAAAGGGTATATGATGAGTAAGAAAGTTCCATTTTTATACAATCATTTTTCTGACCATATATGCTATCAAATTGTTACTGAATCTGCCGCATCTATTTCTTCTGCCCGTGAGGAGGCTGGATATTGCATTCCCGGGACACAATTCCCAAAGAAGTCATTCAAAGTTTCCTGTGTACAGCGCTGGATCGAGTTCTTAATTTGTGAATGCTTTTGGGCAGGAGCCTGTTTAGATGTTAAAGTGTCCGCGGTTTAATATCCTGTAATGCATCTACGTATCTGGCTTGTAAGTAGAGGTGATGTGCAGTATTATATATTATACATGAAATTTGTATTTTAAGTACTAAAAATTGTTTGGGGCAGTATTATTGGTAAATGATTACTAAAACTAAGGCCGAGTCTCCCAGGGAGCTTAGAATGGAAATTGGATTTCGTCCACAAACAGCCAGGTTTTAAGCTTGCAGAGTAAGAGGAATCAAGGCAGCAGCCATTCTGCATGCATACATATCAATCGGAATTTAGCACCGAGCACGCTCTAATGCAATAATCACACTTTTCTAGCTTCTGTGCAGAATTGATGCTCTAGTACTGACCACTATTGTTATAGTTACATCGCTTTGACAAGATTTTTCCCAGGCAATGAGTCAATTAAATAGCAGAGAGCCGAGTAAAAAAGCTTTTTATAGTACGCAGACAATCCCCCCGAGCCCC
>NW_009697417.1:11553-53862 GCF_000703405.1 Apaloderma vittatum | reverse complement strand
AACTTCGTAAGATTTCTCCCTGCCCAGCCCTATAGGCTGTCTAAGTCACTTTGAATGGCAGCACAGCCTGCTGGTGTGTCAGCCACTCCTCCTAGTTTTGTGTCGTCTGCAAACTTTACAGTATTTCATATTTGGAAATATGATAAAGTTAAAGATGAAGTTTATGATTAAACAGATGGTAAATATCTGCGCTGTTAAAAGAAAAGAATTGGTTGGGGTTTTTTTTGATTCCTTACGGTTTTTGTGTGAAGTCAAATTTAACTAAAAAATGTTTATACCTTTGTATGTACGAGTAAGGTAGAAACCAGAGTGTTAGTGCTGACCACTTGAGACTGAGTGGATGCATTAACCTGAAAGAAATTTGGCTGTGGGTTTGAGGAGGGAGGAGTGCGTGTGTGTATGCACATGCATGTTTAGAAGTCTGTTCTGGAAAGAATGATTGTATCCCGGTATTGGTCAGTGGGATTTTTAACAATTGGTGTGCTGATTTTGTTAAGGATTGCACAGAGATTCTGTTGTGATTGCTTCATTAGAATAGCGTACCAAAAAACTTCAGGGGAAAAAAATTGCCTGTAGCCTCCGTGCTACAATAGGCAAAATGTGACCCTTTAACAAAGTTGTTGGTGCTGTTGGGGGTGTCTATTTGATGGGCCTGCTAAGCTGTGCGGGTTTACCCAGGACAAGGGGGAAGACCAACCATCAACAATCAGGTATCAAAATTTCCCCAAACAAACTTTACTTAAAACTGCTAATTTCAGGTAGAGTATTTTATTAGATGAGTATTGATTTTTTTTTCCGTCCTACAAGTGTTGCTCTTGCTTTTGTATGTTTGGTAACTGGCAGCAATTGAAGATGGTTAAATATAACAACTTGTCAGAGGTCGGGTTTCTTTGTTTGCCTAACAGTAAGATATTAAGTATCATTTGCC
This sequence comes from Apaloderma vittatum, assembly GCF_000703405.1. NCBI lineage: Eukaryota > Metazoa > Chordata > Aves > Trogoniformes > Trogonidae > Apaloderma > Apaloderma vittatum. Next base: position 52,934 of record NW_009697417.1, on the reverse strand, counting down.
AAGGAATGATGGATTTCTCATTTCACCTAGTGACAAATGATCTGATTTTACAAGGTCTTTGGGTGTGAGGGGTGGGGACAGTGACCATGTTAAAAGGCAGACTTGCACAGCACAGTTAACAAGTCCACACTGCGTTGCAGGCCTGGGTTCAAACATCACCAGTACTTCTATTTTTTTTTTTTTTAAATTATCATAAGTAGTTGGTGTTAAACACCATATTTTGTGTTTCATATTTTCGAAGAAGGCAAAGATCAGCGATATTAATTAAAGCTGGCGCCTTGGTCCTAGTGCTGTTTTTACAGTCATAACATGGAAAGCCACACGTGCTTAGAATACTAATCAGAAAGAAAAAGTTAGAATGGAATTTCAGCGTTACTTCTTTGTAAAACTTCTGACAGTTGTGTGAGCAGATGTAAATTGTAGGGAAGTTTGTTTATATAAGTAAAAGTTTCCTTTCTAGAAAATAAAGATACTATGTAAAGCAGCATGGACCTTGTCTGCTACTTGCCCTTAAAAATGTTTCCATCTATACCCATTGCCTGGAGGGGACAGGGACTGGCTGATGGGGCAGCAAGTGGAGCTGAACACTGAAATGTCTCTTTTGCACCTGCATGTGCCATTGTGATAGTATCCATGTGGCTCTAGGTGGAGGGCCTGCATTTTTTTTTTTCCCAGTGGGGAAATAAATAGGAATTTGCATTCTTTTTTTTTTTTATTTTAGTTGACGAGAAGTTTTCTTCCAGCCTCACTGCTTAAATTCATGTTGTGCTTTCTGTGCTGCCATACCATTTTCAGTAAAAGAGCAGTTGCATGGAGACAAAGAGGCTGCTGATTTAAGTCTCAATAGAGAAGTCTGTTAGGCTTCAGCTGTGGGAGGTTACTAAATGTAGCTAAAGAGGTTGGCAGATGCTACCTGGACCAAAACCACTTGAAAATAGTAAGCAGCTGTTTAGTAGGTTTATCTAAAAACCATTTAATGGTTGGAAGAATTGCTGGGAAAAATATGACAGAGGAGTTTTCGTTTAAAATTGTCCGTATTGTCCGGAGGCAATTTGCTGTTTGTGTTGAATTAAAAAAAACAGAGTTCAGCCACATATACTTTGCTAGTGTTGATGTGAGCCGGGAAGAAATTATCTAAGCACAAGCCCTTCTTTCCCTTTCCACCTGTCTTAGAATTTCTTTGGTAAATTATGTCAGTTTATGCAACATTTTGGCTTTCATTTTCAAAGGGAGTAATACTTTTTCTGATTATGTAAGTTAAGCTGAAAGCTGTGGAGCGTTGCCTTCTGAAGTTTCAGAAAGCTGAGTGTATCTGCTGCTATTAATATTTTTCAAAGCTACAACACTGTGAAAACTTAACCTAAAGGGTTTATTTTACGCTGCAGCCTTTGAGAGCACCATAAGGAGGCCAGAAACGAGGTGGTGAGGCTGGGCCTGAATTTCTTCTGGGTGCACGCAGAGCTCTGTGTACAACCCAAGAGGGGAAACAATTCTTCATCTCCACCTTCCTCATCCCTGCGCTGGCCTCCTCTGCAGGTTGGATAGTCCCGGGAGCTGCCCTTGTTTCTCTCCTGGCTGCCGAGCCGGGGCATAGATGCTCTTCAGCTGTATCGTTTCTGACCTGTGACGTGCTGCGTGGGACACATGAACTCAGCTACCCCAGCATTTTTTTTGTTTTTTTTTTTGGTTTCCCTTTTGGTGGATGGAGAGGAAAGATGAGGAAGCTGCATGAAGCTGTTGTGCTGCGTGACTAAATGTAGAGAAGAGGCCTAAGGAAGCCATTGCTCAGGACCCGGATAGTTAATTTAAGCAGGGAGTATGAACTTCTAATTCATTTCTAAGTGCGGTTCCCTTTATGACCTGTTCCATGGGGAGAGTTGATTACAGGATCTCTGTTGTGCTCATTAAATAGTTAACATCAATGGAGACGTTTATGCTTCAGAAGCTGAGATTTGCACACGTGTGGGTATAAGCATATCCAGTAGAACACACTTGGTACTTAACTTGGAAAAAAGTCAAAAGAGGTGATTAATGCTTTGTACCTTTGGAATAGGTTTAAATTTATGTGCCTAAAGCTTCTAGCAGGTGCTGTAGAAATTGAAGAAAAAGTGATCTTTTCAGCATGTCCCATCCGTGCTTCACATTGAACCACAAAATGATATTCAAATGAACAAAATTTTCTTGACTGAATCTAAATGGAAAATGCAGTTTTCTATGGTCTAATTATTCCAGAAATTATCATGTCATTGTAGGCAAATTTAGCTACAAACTAGGAGAATTCTACAAAATTATCTGAAAAGTACTATTCTTTTTTAAAGTGAGGCAAAGAAATAGCAAGAGCTTTTTCATATAGTCTGTGCTGATCTATCTTGCCTACTAGTTCTTCCGATACGAGTTCTCAGCTTTCATAAATACGTTCTTTGTCGTTTGCTTGCTCTTTTGCTTGTTTCTACACTACACAGTAATGGGGCTGAAATTCCTGTACACACAGTTTCTCGAATTGATATTTTTTCTTGTAGAATTTCTAAACGTTTATTTCTGAGAGTGTGCACCTGTGAAATGGTTGCTTTACAGCTTCTCTGGTGGTCTCTTGCTGATTGTCAGCAGTGGTTTTTGGGTTCTGGATGAGCCTTTTTGCTTTGTGAGTACTGGCCGAAATTTGGCAGATTTCTGAGGCGTCAGAAGATTATGTTCTGTGTTAACAGCTAGATAGGGTTATCATAATTAAAAATGATGGGGCATTTAGTATCTGTCATTAACTAAGGTGTGTGTGTCATCCTCGCAGAGCAAATGAGGATGATTTGTTTCCCCTGTCACACCTAAGAGGCATTGATGTTACTTTGTTTTGTGGCACAGGTAAAATCAATACTGGGATGCATCATGGAGTCTGAGACTTTGCATACTTGAAGAAGCTATAGGAGAATGAGAAAGATACAGACCCATTAAATGATCGAAGACCCAGAGAAAATGCCTTGTGCAATAAAATTCTAAAAAAAATAAATCTGTTTGAACAGTACGTCAAAAAAGCTTGAAAGCAGATGCGATCATAGTGTCCTATGGGGAGAAAAAACTGATCAAATACAAGGGGAGCTAATGCTGTTGGCTGAAGCCAGAACTCAGGCATGCGTTTTTAATAATGAGGAAAACCAAAAGCTGGCAGGAACACTTAAGGTGATGTTAGATTCTCTATTTGTGTGCTTCCAGATCAAGAGTCCTGACTTTTCTGAAAGTGCTGTTTTAGCTGAACAGAAGCTACTGGACTTAATTCCCAGAGCATTGCTTCATTAGGAAGTCTTAGGGACTGTTCATTTAGGTTGGGGTGGTAGCCCCTTCCAGCTTGCGGTTTCCTAAATCTGCAGCTGTAAGATGCCCAGCTTTACCCATTTCAGAAACTTTGAAAGTTTGTAGGAAAGGCAGTAAGGGGTTTGGGAAGAAAAGTGAATTTTTCCTGAGTTGGACTAGTTGGATATTTCCTTGGAGGAATTAAACTTTGTTGTTTCTTCTGCTCTGTGTATACTGCTCTGTGATACTCTCCAAGTTCTTCAGAACTGCTTGCTCTTTTTGCTCTTTTTGCTTCTCAGTCTGAGACACTGGGTCGTGATTTACAGAATGAATGATAACTCAAAATGTGAGTGAACTTGGTGGGAACTAGTCCTGAGTACTACACAGCACTGGGTAAACATCCAGAAAAATCAGGATGTGTCAGATTCGACAGTGAACATTAGTGGATGCTTTTAATCTGAATATTTCTCATTGTTCAAATTAATAGCTTGTGAGTAATGCAACATAAAAAATGACGGTCTTAAAAAAGTTATTATTGTTTGGTTTGAGAAAAATGAGATAAAAATTAAATAAAACATACAAACTCTTAAGATTCCCGGCTTCATTACAGCTAAGTAACTGAAAGATTGCTCTAATCTTAGTTTAATAGCAACAAATCTGATGGAATTGGGTTTTTTTTCTTTTCAAAAATCACAGACTGTCACAAAAAATTTCAAAACTCGTGATGAAAGTGATGCAGGCTAGTGAAATTAAGATGTGATGCAGACTGGAGCACTGCTGCTTCACTGCCTCACCTTGAGTATAAAGTCTCTTCTTTCTCAATCAAATTTTTTTTTTTTTAAATAGAACCCTATAATGAATTATTCTGGTTTTCATTGTTATAATTCATTATTTCATTATGCAAAATTAATTTTTATTCCTAAGAGTGGTGCGCTGTGTATTCTTTACTGTTTTTACTGAAATCCATAATTTATTTTGTTGCTTCGTCAGATCCATTTCTTCTCATTAGTATATTCTGGCGAGCCTCGCCAGGTTTAGGTGGAGCTGTAGATTGAAAATAGTTTCAAACTGTGACCCTGCTTTTAAGCTCTTCTGTTTTCTCACTTCCTTCTGCCTTCCCTGAGCACAACTATGTTTGCATGGCCTTTCTCCCCTCTTTTTTTTCCTGCTGGGGAGAACCCTGGTGCCCCGTGCAGTTGTGGTATTCATTGCCAGCTGAGAACAGTTTGGTGGCAAGCGCCTTGTACGGTCACTTTGTCTTCCCTTGTTTTGGTTAAAAATCTTAGGGAATATCAAACGACTTCTTTCAATATGTGAAATGGTATTTTGCAGCACCAAAAAGTTAATCTGGTTGTCCAGTATGTTTATCACCCTGATTTTGTGGCATAACATGCAGTAATTTATTGTGGTGTGTTACATGTCCATATCAAAACTTTTGCCCTTCTTAGGCATTTGCCTTCCCATTTCCAGACAAATGTCTTAAAAATAGTCAAGCAGATCACTGGAGGCTTAGGGAAATGAGTGAAACCTCAGAGATGCTGATTGTGTGATTTTTATTTATTTTTAATTTTTTAAAAAAAGAAAAGTGGTTTCATGGCTGTTTTATGCCAAATCCATAAACCTCACTTTTTTATTCTTGTTTTTAATAAATATGGAGATTTGAAACAGAGTATGCTGATGAATCTGCATTTTGTGGAGATTTAATATAGACTTAAATATAGGCAGTGAACTGCCGAAATGAAAGCTGTCCAGCACATCTCGTTGAAAAGTGATTATGCTCTTATTCTCCGAAAATCAAACGGTAATTTGAGCCTGTCTTTTTAAGACTTGCCTCCAATGTTGTTTCAAGGTAGAGTTTGAAAAAGGAAGTCATTTGCAAACTGTTGAAATACAGTTCGGTGTCAAAACAACCGGAGAGTAAAATTGCTCAAAATAAAGACTTGCTCTTATTTTGAAATTGTGTCGAAGTGGAGGAGCTTCATTACGCATAGTCGCTATTGGCTGCACAAACGTCTTGTTTCTGCAGCTCGTGATAGATGGGAATATTAGCAATATAATTCATGCCTGGCCATATTTTGCTGCTTAATCATGTTGTTTGGCACTCCCCTGGTCGTGTTCCGCGTGGCCATAATTCAGGAACGAAAGCTCACCCGGGCGCTGGCATTACAGTCCAGTAATCAAAGAAGGCTGGGATTATGCAGATAATGAAAGGACTGGCCAGAGCATGTTTACCCACGAAACTGGAGTGAAGTTAGAACCAGTAAACAGCTGGGAGCTGCCTTCCATGCCGGACCGGACCGTGGCTGTCGCTCCTACGTCACGGCTGCTTTAAAGATCCGGGGCTGGGTAAGCAGAAACCGAGAGCGCTCTCAGGTTCAGAAGCGTGTGTCAGCGGTATTGCTTGGAGTTTCCATTCCAGAAAACTGAATCTTTTACAGACTTCAGTACTTGTTGTCTTTTGCATATGCCTGGTGCCCATGTCAAAAGGATCTTGTCAAGGGGGTTGCTAACATTTTGGTAGAAAATAATTGTTTAGAAACAAAACAGCTTCCTGGAAATTAATATAAATTAGGAAGATGAAGAGGGGCTATCGCATGAATCTGGATGCAAATAAAATAGAAAACCAGCAGGTCTTTTTGTTTGTTTGTTTTCCTTATTTTTTTGTGTACAACTACAATTTTAAAATCTAAACCTAACATTTTCTCAGAGGCTAGCACTGAACTTTTTGATTCGCTTATGATTTGAAGTGTTGCTTGAGAACTTTTTAAAAACTTTGGAGTAGAAAGTTGCTTGAGAGCTTTCTAAAAATTTTAGAGTAGAAGGTTGCTTGGCTTGATACTGAAGGTGGTTGTAGTTGGGGGGCACTGTGACAGATAAAATGATAGGAGGGTAAAAGGAAGTAGCTAAAATAAATGAAAAGGGAAATAAGTTTGGGGTTTTGGGAGGTTATTTTTTGTTTGGTGTTTGGTTGTTTGTTTGGGTTTTTTTTTAAACTCAAGTCCTTTCCCTCTCTTGGCTTATAAATGGTGTTTCTTCTTTAAATAGTGTAGGTTCCTCCAAAGACACCTGTGATTTTTTTGCGGTTTCCATGCTCTTGTCAATGCATGAATAACAAATAATAGAATGGGTGGGGAGGAAGTTGATTGTAATTTGACTTAAAAGCATGAATGTTTTGACCTCAGCGATTGGCAGTCTGAAAAGAATGATTTGCTGTGCTGTTTGTGTGAGCGTTGGGTTGTTTAGTGTTAATCACCATCCAGTTATGAATATAATTCACTTGTTAGACAAGCGAATTAGACTGTAGGCTACTGTTGGACTTACCTTCATAAGTACTCACATTAAAAGGAGAGATGTTCTTTCGAGTGCTACATTAATGGAAAGAAGCAATAATCATTTTGTGGATGTAATGAAGGTAAGGCTCTGAAAAAAAATAATTTTTATTATAGTTTCTGATGTACTTAAAAGATGGATTTCTTGAGATACTATTTTGAGTGACTACTCATCGTGAAACTTTCATGCGTAACTAAAGAATAAGGTGTTGGTAGGTTTTTTGGTGTTACTGTGCTGCTGTTTGGTCTTCTGTTTTATTCTAATTGTGTATGTTTTAGGTTCTTAGTTTTGAGTAGGATGATTTTTGGTTTGTTTTATAACGAAACAGCTTTCTTTAGCAGCTGTAAACTTTCATTAACAAGTATAATGTAAAAATAATGTTTCTGCATGCTGTAGCAAAGCAGTGGATTTGGAGGAAAGGTGATCCTTACTTTTTAATATGATACTTTTATTTAGATTGTTTACAGATGAGTGGAAATTACATCAACTTACAGCCTGATCCTATATTCAGAATTCTTCTAGCCTTGAGAGCCCTCAAATCTGAGGAAGTGTAGAATCAGTCTCCACATTGTAACAGTTTTTCCTGCATTTCAGAATTAAGAGTAGGGTTTGTGTTATTCAGAAATAAATCTAATTTGGTTATATTGGAACTTTGCCTGATTCAAGGTTGCTGAATCAGGTTCACTATGATAAAGGTAGGTGTGTAAAGGGAGATGTGTGGTAAAGTCTGTGTTACTCTGTCTAGTGTGTTATGTGGTAATGTTAACAAGGCAGTGGCTGATCTCTGAAGGATGTTAAAGAGGGACTATATTTGTATTTTAATTCAGAAGAGTGATTGCAGTATGTTTTTGGCACATCATTTTGTTGAACTTAAGTTTTAAAGTTGGTACTGAACATGCCAGGGCCTGAGTTCATTCTCCTCCAATTGGAGATAGAGAATTATGTGAAAAATAAAGGTAAAATTGACTTTAAAAAAACAAGTTAGAATTCCAGTTTTCCAGGTTTTTGTGTGAAAGTTATAAATGCAGAAGCTCTTGTACAAGTCGTGTTTTTAAATATTCCTATAGGAAAAAATACTGTGTTTCTCTTTGCTTTAAGAAAGGGTGATGGCATTGCTTATTTGACATAATAAAAAAAGAAGCTCCGTTTCAAAAGAGCAGTCCACTGGGAATTTTGTACACCTTTCGTTAGCCTGGGTGTTCTATCCCTTGGACATTCAGAAAATATTAGGAGTTTTAATTAATGTAATTCAAACCTTTCTTCTTGTCTTAGCTGAAAAAGTAAAATCACTGAACACAGCTGGTTCTGTTTAGCTCAAATCAGGACATTTCTGATCATCAGCTTTTAGTATTTTTCACCTAAACATTTTTAAATAGGGTTTTGGTTTTGTTTTTTTTAAAGATGTAGGAAACCCAGAAACAATAAATCCCCTATGATTGCTATCTTAGACCTACCCAAAAGGTAAAGGGTTAATGGCAGCTTATTGACGAGTGACAAGGGAAGGTGGGATGGTCAGGAAAGGGAGAAAACCAAGGAAAATTGTTGCTCAGTCGCACAATGAGGAAGCAGGGAGAAACTGGACAGACCTGTTGTTTAGGAGGAGCTGGGCTCTGTCAGGTGCAGCAGAGAGGAATTGGAGCTCCCTGGTTCTGGCACCAGGTGGGGTGTGGAGGAATGGAGAGAGCTCTGCTTGCACTCCTTTATTCTGCAATTGAGAGAGGAGGGAAGTGCTACTAGAGGCACACTGTTGGCGGTATCTAAGCTTGCTCTGATATCTAAACCACTATTCCCTCAACTTTTTTAACTCTGAGCTCTTCGTAACATTGGAAAAAGACGAGAATTGAAGGATTATTTACTGTGTGGGTACTTGGAAGAAGTAATGATGTAAAGAAACTGTAATAAAATTTTATTCCTAAACAGGTGAAGTACATTGTTGTACAATAATACAGTTTTGTTTTCCTTACAAGTACTTTTAAAATACTGATGCCTAAACTTGTATCTCTCTACAAGCTGGTTGAATTTTGGAGTGATTTGATTTTTTGAGGTGATCAGAGCTATTTAACTGAGTGTCCTAAGGTGTCAATGCCTCAAGGAAGGATTATCTCATAGTGGGAAGAGCAGTGCCCAAAACAGAAGAACCTCTTGCTTCCCTCTCTATTGCACAAGCAGCCTTTTTTTCTTTTCCTTTTCCTTTTCCTTTTCCTTTTTCTTTTTCTTTTTCTTTTTCTTTTTCTTTTTCTTTTTCTTTTTCTTTTTCTTTTTCTTTTTCTTTTTCTTTTTCTTTTTCTTTTTCTTTTTCTTTTCCTTTTCCTTTTCCTTTTCCTTTTCCTTTTCCTTTTCCTTTTCCTTTTCCTTTTCCTTTTCCTTTTCCTTTTCCTTTTCCTTTTCCTTTTCCTTTTCCTTTTCCTTTTCCTTTTCCTTTTCCTTTTCCTTTTCCTTTTCCTTTTCCTTTTCCTTTTCCTTTTCCTTTTCCTTTTCCTTTTCCTTTTCCTTTTCCTTTTCCTTTTCCTTTTCCTTTTCCTTTTCCTTTTCCTTTTCCTTTTCCTTTTCCTTTTCCTTTTCCTTTTCCTTTTCCTTTTCCTTTTCCTTTTCCTTTTCCTTTTCCTTTTCCTTTTCCTTTTCCTTTTCCTTTTCCTTTTCCTTTTCCTTTTCCTTTTCCTTTTCCTTTTCCTTTTCCTTTTCCTTTTCCTTTTCCTTTTCCTTTTCCTTTCTGTATCCTGACTGAAGCCTTGCATTAGGCCAAGGAAACCTGTGTGTCCAGGTAAGGCTGTTTGCAATGAGGAACGGCAAACTGGGCTGCTCTTTGCCCCTTACCTGAATGAGGCCAATCAACTCGGGAGAGCTCATCTGTCTCCAATAGGCCTGGTTTAGTGCAGGAGATGTAACTGGGACGGCAGACAAGCCCCATGAGCAGTCAGGACCTGCGAGTCCAAGCCGGGAGGGAAACACGCTTGGTAGATGCACGCCATGGAAAGTCAGCGGTGTCCTCTCCTGCGGCTGGGCCCAGCCCAGGGCATTTGGACTGACTGGAGATGAGCACCACCAGAGATCCCTTGAGTCTTTAGGCTTGTCACAGGTTATGGTAGCTCTGAGGCTACCTCACGTTCCTGCCACGTCTGCCTCAGAGATTGGTGAAGACTCTTTTAAAATGATTAACAACCATCAGACCTTAGTCTGCACAAAACCTGCTTTGGCTGTTGTGCCTGGACATCCCATGGAGGATGTGAGAGTGTAACTGGGAATGCCACTGTCTTGTCCCAGCACAGTTGTGTCCACGGCTAGAAACTCCTCTACATTTTTTCTGACATTTTGGATTAACAAGTATGAAGCTTGAGATTTGGAGTAAAAGTGAGAGGGATGTTCTCGAGCTGAGTTCTAGGGCCCAGGTTCCCTTGGTGCTCCTGTGATGGGCTCTGCTTCTCATGTGGGGATTTGTTCTCCCTCTGCTCCCTCCTTGCTCCCTCCAGGCACTGAAAGTCCCTCACAGCACTGGCGTGGGAAGGAGGGATTCCTCGTTGGTTTTGAGGCACCATACCTTTGAAGCCAAATAGATGTGCATGCCTTTTTCTAGAATAAAATTAACTTGAGTTATTGCTGTATAATTTGTGTCCTCAGTCTGAACCAAAGTTCTATGCAGCCATACAGAACTGTTTCTTTAAAACCAAAAACAACCCCAGCCAAACCAAATTGTGAGAGCGGGAAGTAGGAACGTGCAGGGCTAATGATCATGGTGGTTTGCAGGGCAAGGATTTTGCAGTTTGCTCTACGTGTTCATTCTTTCTAGCAGAATCACATTTAAAGCAGATCCTTTTTGCCTCCATTTCAAGTGAATAGAAGTTCCTTTCTCAGCAAAAGAAACCACCACAGAAGTGTTCAGTTTCTCATTTGCAGAATAAATGATTTCAAGTTCTCATGGGTCCATGTGGAAAAAGTACTCCACCGTTTTACTGGATGCAGCATTCTCGAAAACGTCCCATTTTTTAAAAAATGGCTGTTTCTTAATGATCCCCAGCTGAACATCCTTCCCTTTACTTTTGGCAGCCTGTGCTGTCTTTATGGGGTGGAACAGGATCTTTCTTTCGTCCTAGGAAATAGTATTAATCCTGCCAGTATTTAACTGAATCCAGGATTACTAATCTGTCAAAAAGCACTGCTTTTAGATTTTACAGATGATCTTCAGGGCATCTGATAGATGTGTTCATGTTGTCAAAAACAGATGCTGTGTTTGTCTGTGGTAGCATCAGAATTTCTAGAAGGGATTCATTATATTAATATTAAATGATTGCAGTCTCATTAGTAAAAATGAGTTGTTCTCTTAATAAAGTGGTAATTTTCTCATTTATGTTCTGTTTCTGAAGTAATGGCTTTTAAATACTCAGCGTTACATTTGCCTTTCTAGTGGAATAATGAAGTATTCCAATGACTGTAAGGTAATCTGGTATGAATTTAGATCATTCACTTCTTTACTTTTCCCAGTGTTTTCCTGGTAAAAGCTGCCTAACTAGTCTGTGTCATGATGTTTTTCCTGTTTGTATCTGTTTGGTTGATAACTATGCAGAAGCAGAGTAGTTGAGAGGATACTTCTAGATGCTTCAACTTAACTTTTCATTAGCAAGGTGATTAAGAAGCAAGCAGGGCTTGCTGAGTTGTCTGAAACATCATTTAGTAGCTGTGAAGCCAGCTGCCTTATGTCATGTACACAGGAAAGAAGCCTGCGTGGAAAACCGTGTGTTTCAACATGGGTTGCTTGTGTGTGTGTGCTGTCATCATTTGTTTGGCTCTTTAAAAATAGCTTTGCATGGGTTTTCTCGGCATTTCTTTGGAGCAGATCCTTGCAAGTTTACAGATTAATCTAGGTGATGTATAGGAGAAAAAAAAGACTAGTGAATAGGTAGAGTACAGTTGATCTCTAGTGCTACAGTTATCTCCTGTTTTATGTCGTGCTTCCTTACAGGCTTTAGAACTTTAAATGCATTAAAAGTCTCATGTGGGAAGGTCATTACTTTTTTAAAAAAAAAAAAAAAAAGAAGAAAAAAATGTATGAGTGAAGTTTCTGTAGAATTTTAGAGGCTAAATTCTGGTGAAGTTGTATTAAACTCTGGCCTTCATCTTGTGTGGCAACAAATTTACTCGAAGCTTCTTCATTTGGATTAATGCAAGTATGAGGCATACAGATTCCTCAAGGCAGCAGCTCAGAAAGAGTTACTCAACGAGGTTACTTTTCCAGTTGTGACTAAGGGGCCAATTAGCAGCATCCGGAATGAGACGACAGCGCCTAGGTAAAAATAGCTGGCATTTGGAGAAGCTGAGGGCTGTTTTGGAGAAGGTCTTCAGCTGCAGACGGAGAGAAGCAAGACAAAGAGGCAAGCTTGAGAGCATTGTAGACATGACTCTGAGAAACTCCATGAACAGACAAAGGTAGGAGCAGCCCAGAGAAATGACAAGAAGCAACACCAAACCCGACCCTCAAACTGAAGGGCCTCTGCTGCTGGAGGAATGTCTGCGCTGGGTTCTTCACTCCCTTCTGATGAGAGTGATAATGCTAGCATTGATATTAAAATGAAACGAGCTGTAACATCCTCTGAAAATGACAGGAACCAGAGGAGTGGGTGTAAAGCTCGCTAGATTGTTAGGTCTTCTGTTAAGGATTGGTACTTTAATGCCTCTTGGAGGAAGAGGTAAGGCACACAGAAGTGCTGCTTCTCTAGGTTTGCTTTGAGGCGATTAGTTGACTGCTGCTGGAGTCTCCGAGACCAAATACCATGCCAGGTACAGGGAGGAGTACTTGACGGCGTGGAATTATATTTTGCCTTCTAGCCTTCTTGACAGTTCTTCTCTGGCACTTCTGTAGGATACCAAATCTACTGAGTTAGCAAAGTTTAAAACTCTCTTGTTCTTCATTGACCTATTTGACTGCCTGTTAGCTCTTGGATTGGGAAAAGGCCATCTGTATGTGTGCCTGCTGATACAGCCTGAGTGTAAAGTAAGGAAAGTGTGGAATGCTGTGTGCCTCCTCCTGATAAACTTCAGCCCAATGGAGGTAGTTACTTAAAATACTTTGGTTGGAAGTGGCATATTCTACTTGCAATTTAATAATGTATTAGTGAATTTGATATTTCCTGAAAAATAAAGGAGGCAAGAAAGGAGTCTTACCTTTAAATACACAAAGGATGTATCTAAGTTAAAGAGTTCCTACTAGGGGTTTAGCAGTGACCCTGCTACTTCCTAAAAAGTGAGGACAAGCTAGAGAGTGTATGATCTCTGTATTTATATGGTCAAATACAAAGTGTGTTTCCTGTACTATACCGTGTTTTCTTGATCAGTGATCTATACCTGCGAAGACTCTATAAAAATGCCTTTTAAAAGTTATGCTAATTCACTAATAGCGTATTTGAATCACCTCTCTTATGAAGAGGAGCTTTCAGACTTACTGTGCATGTATAAACCTGCAAAATTTTTTGAGTTTTTCTCCTTTCAATTTTCATGGACTACGTAACTGAGGAGATTGCTCTTCCCTTGTGGGTTTTTTTTTTGTTAGTAAGCAATGAGCTTTCTGCCAAATAGAGCAAAGGTGTAATCGCAATTCTAATGAACCAGCGTAACACTCCCCTTGACTTCAGTTTGGCCAGGATGCCAACTGAAGATGAAGTTTGCAACCACAGTACAGCTGAGGGTAAATACTGCTGGTAATCTAATTTCAGTTTATCATCTTCAGTAGAGGAGCACCTTAAATAACAAGTTGTTTGCACAGGTCTAGAGAGGGTAGCAGTTGACGATGAAGAGGGTTGTTTAGTAACCACAGAAGAAAGGTTTTAATTATATTTAATGCCTAAACTGTTAGGTCTGGTTAATATTTGTAACAGTCTAAGCTAATGAATTTTTGCAAAGTGACTTTACTTGCAGCAGGGCAATATCTTTGGTTACATTAATTACTTGACATAACCTTGTCCGTGCAGTTTCCAAGTCTTCTCAAACTTGGTGATTATGAAGGACTTAATACACAGGTTTATTTGTAATGGGTCAGATATTTATTTTTAAGTGTAATGTACTGTTACAGACTGATAGTTTTGTCACAGAGGGGCTAAATAACCTAGTGAAATTCACTTCAGGTGCCAAGACCAGTGATCATCAGACAGATTTGTCTATGCAGCAGCAGATGACATTTCTGAGGGACAAAACCCTTCTATGATTGATATACATGTATGCAGGTATATGTATTTTGCCAAAAGAAAACAGCTTTTTTTTTTTTTTTAATTTAGTGGTTTTGGAAGAGGTCAGAGGTAAAGATAACATGAGAAAACATCCATGCACATTATGGTAATGCACAGCTATGGTAGCAGTTGTGCTTCAGACAAATACTTAGGAACAAAGTCTTTGCTCTTCAGAACCTTGTGTTGGGCAGATAAAATGTCTACCCCGATTAGGATTCAAGCAGCAAAAAAAAGTTGCTGCTTTAAAGAGAAAAGTGGTCTAATACTCTATGTCAGTCAGATTTCCAAGTTCTAGCAAAAATGCCCAATGTAGGTACAACAGAGAGTGAAATCTAGATGTGAATGATAATTACCGGTAAATGAGTGTCTCGTTTACTTTGTTTTAAAACTGGTAACTTGAGATGTGCCATTCTATTTTTAAATGAATAGCTGGTATTTCTGCATAGACATATGTCATAGTAATACAAATGACATAAAATACATACAGCATAACTCAGACTAACTTCACACGTTATAGCAATTATATAAATGCCATATTATTCTCCTATATTGGTAATTGTTCCAAATCCTGAATATCTTGAAGATTAAGAAGTTGCTATAGAAAAGGGGATGTGTTTCTGTGCAGCAGGGGAGGTGGGAGAGCTCTACAGTAATTGCAAAAGCAAAATAAAATAAATTTATTTATTTTCTGCCATTTAGACAGATCTGCTGGGCTTGGCAATATGAGAAAGGGCGTTACCTTAACTAACAGCTTGATTAATTTGACTTATTGCCATATTGAATAACATAATCTGAGCCTTACAGATGACCGTGTATCAGGGCAGCTGGCTGAGCCTAAGCACCAGAAGGCCTTATGCGAGGAAAATACCTTGAAGGAGGAGGGAATGATGTGGTAACCTCCTTTCTTAACACGTAAGCCACCTGGACTGCTTGTGGATGCAAAGTCCTCGCATAGCATCTTCTGAGTAATGCTTTCTAGTTTTAAAGTTGGCGAGGAGATGCTATCCCAGTGTGCAGATGTGCCGCGAAGCTTTTCCTGTGTTTCATCGTGGCTCAGCTGGGCTAGAGCTGCGGTTATGCTCTCCTGCTCAGGAAACGGGCGCGAGTGGGCAGTGAGTGCTGTGGCTGCCCTTCCTGAGGAACGTGCCGCTGAAGATGCATCTCCCTCCTGCAACTCCAGCTTGTTTTGGGCATAACATCAAATCCAGCCTGAGGAGTTGATTCGGATCTTAAAGGTTCTCGGTGGGCTGAAACTAGTGTTTAGAAGACTAAATAAACGAGTTCAACAAGACCACGTGCTGGGTGTTACACTTGGATCAGAACAACTCCAGGCAACGCTGCAGGCCTAGGGAAGAGTGGTTGGAAAGCTGCCTGGTGGAAAAGGAACTGGGGGTGTTGGCTGACACTGGCTGAACGTGAGCCAGCAGTGTGCCCAGGTTGCCGAGAAGGCCAATGGCATCCTGGCCTGTGTGAGAAATAGTGTGGCCAGCAGGAGCAGGGCTGTGACTGTGTCCCTCTGCTTGGCACTGGTGAGGCCACACCTTGAATCCTCTGTTCAGCTTTGGGCCCCTCACTACGAAAAAGACAATGAGGTGCTGGAGTGTGGCCAAAGAAGGACGATGAAGCTGGTGAAGGGTCTAGAGCACAAGTCTTGCGAGGAGCAGCTGAGGGAACTGGGATTGTTTAATTTGGAGAAAAGGAGGCTGAGGGGAGACCTTATGGCATCTACAAGTACCTGAAAGGAGGTTGTAGCGGGGTGGGGGTCAGTCTGCTCTTCTTTGTAACAAATTATAGGACAAGAGGAAATGGCCTCAAGTTATGCCAGGGGAGGTTTGGATTGGATATTAGGAAAAATTTTGTCACCACAGGGGGTTGTAAAGCACTGGAACAGGCTGCCCAGGAAAGTGGTGGGGTCTCCATCCCTGGAGGTATTTAAAAGACGTGTAGCTATGGTGCTCAGGGACATGATGATCTTAAAGGTCTTTTCCATCCTAAACGATTCTATGATTTTATGAAGGGCAAACCCAATAATTTTGTTTTTCTGTTGTGCTAGAGTTTCTGCAGTAAAGAGGACACATATGTAAGAAATTGAGCTTTCAGGGAGGTCTGTTTGGGCACTTTAGAATGAATTTCCAGCTTGTTTCCTCATCTTCCATCATAATTTTGAGGTACCTTTATTTAATCTTGTCTTTGTCTTTAACAAATAGCATCTTACATGTGTGCAGTTCCATACAATTTCTACTCCGTTACACACATTGCTTCCTCTATGGAGAGAATGAGAGAACAAACACATGAGGGACTGTCGAATTGCATAGTGTGTTACTGGAAAATGTTGAGAGATGATTGTGGTGAATTTTCACAGACTAGAATATGTGCTTAACTAAATTTATACTACCAAATGAGAAGGGAATTGAAGTTATGTTTTCAGGGTTCAATTAAACTCTCTTAAATTTGCAAATACAGTTATAGAGATCTGTATTTTTTATATGTATGTATATTATCTAAGTTAATAAATGTAAATATTTTTAAATATAAGTCTGAGCTCTTAGACAGTGGGTTGCATGTGTAGAACAGCTCTCACTTAATTACTTCTTCCACTGGAGAATGAAGTACTCTTGTGACTTCTGGGATAGATGAGTGGGTCAGTATCAGGCAGTCCTGGCACTTGTTCTGAGCCTATTTGGATAAGAGTTATGTTTTCTGTTTCCTGTGCTCTTGGTTTAGTTTTTTTTTCCAAATGTCTAAGTGTTTCTGAATAAATTTCGTAGAGCAGCTCTGTAGTTTGAGCGAAATGAATGTTGCATGTTTTTGTTTGGATGGATTGCAGTTTCAGAGTACTTACTAAGCAAGGTATGATTTTTGCACTCTTACAAGAGGCATGTACAGATATATAATCACAGAATGTGGGGGGCTGGATGAGACCTCTGGAGGTCTAGTCCAACCCCCATATGTAATGTTAACATGATTTCATCATATACTTAATGCACTAACCGAATAAATACCAATGCAAATCCTAAACTGCCTTGTGACTCCAGTTAGAATGGAAGGTAACTAAGATTTCTGTGACAGGTTTGTGTTCTTATATTTAATGATCATTCTAGAGCAAAAGCTTCTCATACAGAAAAACTTGTGATCTGATAAGAATCTTATCAAAAGGAAGACAATAATCCTCTTAAGGATTGTTCTGCCTTAGGTCAGCAGGCCATTGTGAGTGGTTTGTTTCTTTTTTTTTTTTTTCTTTTTCTTCTTTTTTTTCCCCAAAGGTGTTTCTTAGTAGCCTGTGACTTGTAAACATTTCAATGGGTTTTAGACTTTTTTGTCTTCCAAGGAACTTGGAAACCATGAGATCTTCATTATAAATTGCTAGTCTTGCCATTTTTCTGATATTTACCATTAATTTACAACACACACAGACACACACAGAAACTGCACATGATGTAGCAAGATAAAGTCGAAGCTGCGGTGTAATCCATCATTCTCTCTAAAATTAACAGGAACAAAGTACAAAAGTGATATGAGTGTAGCATGACAAAGTTGAAATAATGAGCCGAAAACTGTCTCTGTTTACATGTGGAATTTTAGTGCTCTGCTAAGAATTTAGGAATGGATGGAGGGTGACAGAATCCTAGAGACTAGCTAGGCAATTAAAAATACACTGAAAAATTGCTTGAAGAACTGTTAGTGATTTTAAAAGAAAGGAAGACAGCAGTAGGGTGACCCAGTGGAGCACTGAGTTACTCTTGTGTAGCTTTGCTCCATGTCTGTAATCTGAGAAATCACTTGGGAAATGAGATGGCTTTGTTTAGGTGGTGTTCCTGTCTCTGGTCTTTGTGATTTGTTTTAGCATAGAGGAGCTTAGCTCACGTAGAGACTTTGTGTTTGTAATGGAACGTGATGTTAAAAATCTGAGACCTTTTGGGCTTATGGATATTTTGATTCTTCACCTAAGGATGCTCCAGCACAGCCCTGGGTGCTCCAGACCTCCAAACCAGGTTACAGTGTTGTTCCCCAGCATACTATTGGGTTGGTTTTTTTACACACCTAGCTCACTTAACAGGTTAGTACCTAAAGAAAACCCCAACAAACCCACAAAACAACCAACCTACCCAAAACCCAAAAAACCCCCTCAAATCCTATAATTGTATATATAAATATAGAAGACAATTTTTTTTAAGATTGTTTAAAATCCTTCTGCTTTTTTTTTGGTTTCCCCCTGCCTTTGGAGAAGACTTTGAAAAGAAACAGTTGTATTTTCCATATCTAGCAGTGGAAGGTTAAGCAGAAGGTGTTTGGCAAAGGTATCCTGATAATTTCTTCAGTGTCTCAGGTCGCTATTCCCAAGTGGCAGGACAAATGTGGGCAGCAGCTCTCTTTGGTGACTGTTCAGCAAACCTACTGACTTTGGCTCTTCTGGGTGAAGGTTGGCTGCTACTTTGAAAGTGCAGTTCAGTAATAACCTACTTAAAACAACTAGCATAAAACTTCTGAGCCACTATTAAAGAAACTCGAGTCAGTCCAGGAAAATTGGCCACAGTCATTCTCAGTGTTTCAGCAAAGTCTTTTTTGTCTTATTTGGGGATTTTGAGCCACGTATTCAATTTAGGAAATTGAAATAACATTTAGGTGTGTTTTTTGCCAGACTTTTTGCTTCCGTTGAAAAAAAGACAAAAATTACTAATATTTCAAAAATCATGATTATCAAAAAAAGGGATGTGGGAAGTAAACAACCTACAAAACCTGTGATGATAAATAAGTGTTAATTTGATGTGCGTGCAGACTCACCATAAATAATGCAGTGGGATATATTAAAGATGACACACACTATCAGGAACCTCCAGACGTGTAGCTGATTAGTCAAATCTAGCCTCTAACCACTAACTCATGCATTGCTGTATTGTTTAAACACTTTGAGTTCCTATTTCTTCCTTTTAAAATATTCTAGTGCTTTCACTGTATTACTTACTCCCTATACAATTTTTTCTTCTATTTTTTTTCCAAGGCTCCTGCTGTAGCTCATTCTCTTTCTGTTTTGATCTTTGAATACGTTTTTATGTTGTTGCTTTGCCTTCTTTGTCTTCACGCTCTATCCCATTCTTGTAATACTCACAGCTGCTTTGCCGTTCTTCCATATCTTCTGATTTTTTTTGGTACACTCATCCACTTGCTTTTCTCCCATCAAATTTTCTCTAAAATTTGTGTGTTTGACTCCTTTTCCATGCATCCTTTTTGGTCTTTGATTCAGCTTGAATGTACTTGTAGGTAGAATAGGTAAACTCTGACTGTCTTGGATTAATCCATTAGTCTGAACTCTTCCTATTTGTTGAAGAACTAGTAGGAGGAGTTGAAGAGTGTTGTCAACTCAACTAAAGAAGGCATTGCTACCAAGGGGTGGTATTAGTACTATCATTAGAGCGTGGTGCTGATAATGCCCAGGTTGCAGTTTCAATCCCCGCTCGGTCCCCATGTGTTGCCTGATCTAGTTGAGAGGCATCCCTGCCCATGACAGGGAGGTTGGATTAAATGATCTCTAAGGTCTCTTCCAGCCTAGGCCATTCTATTATTCCATGATCATGAGGGACACTATTATCAAATATCTTGTGAGTCTCTATTTTTGTAGGACCCAGAGCGGTGATTGGTATACCCCAATATCCTGGTAATCTTGCCTTCCAGTAGTTGCTCATGAATTCTGACTGTCTACTATGTATTTCCTTGATTGCTTATTTTTATTCAAGGTGTGTGGTGTAACTGTTTTATACTGGATTCATCATGTTAGGTTAGTGATGAGTAAGAGCACCCAAAGCTGTAAATCCTGTGGCACCCTGGAAGCTCTCTGCTCACTTGAGGGTGACACATTATCAATGCTAATTTGCACTAATACTGTCCTTTTGCAAGGGGTATGGATGTAATGGCATTTTGCTGTGGCTCAGTAGCTTCAGTTGTCAAAGCTTGTGGTCTTGGTCTGCTTTCCAGCTGAAAGATGTTCAGAGCACAGACACCATTGGTGTCGTCAGTGGTGGCATGAACAAGTATTGGTCAGAGGTTAACAGAGCGTAGCCTAAGGGAGCCTTTTCATTGAAACCTTGACTGCTCTGGCTCCAGATTGAGCTGTATGGGTGAACTTGAGAAGGCTTGAGTTGTTGCCTGTGCCATGCCCACTGTGGAACTAGGCAAAAAAATTAACTAAACTTTATAATTTTTAAAAACATGTTTTATTGAGTTTTTTGTTGTCAATTTCTTTTTAAAGTCTTGGTCTTGAGGTGAAGGAAGCAGCAGCCCTCCATCCGTGTGTTCTATTAGGGAGCTGAAGTTCATAACGTTTTTACTTAATTAAGTAAACGCGGAATTTTGAATAATATATTTAAAAGTCTATCTACACTATGAAATTTTGGCTATGTATCTGACTAGGAATATGTCTGTTAAGTATCCCAAGCTGCTTGTAGTGCTATTCCATCGGCACTTAAGGCACTCGAATAGTAGCTCTACACCGCTTCTGTACTGCTCATCCCGGTCAATGACATTTGTTGAAAACCTCTGTGAAATGATCGGGGGTTACTGGCACTCAGTGGAGGGAATTGCAGTATCCAGGATCTGAAGAGACCCTGAGTAGCAGGAAAAGTGGTGGAGTATGTCCCGTGTTACACTTCTAATCACACATTTTGAAGGTGCTGGAAATGATATGATGATGTTGTGCTTTTCTTTTTGCGTGCATTCACTCATGAAAGTCAGCTTGAGTTTGTTGCACTGTATTTACTGCTATGTGAATAATGTTGGTACTGGTTAGGCATTATATATTTGGAACAGAGTGCCTAACTGCTGCCCTGCGTGCATAATTATTAAGTATAGAGAATGAGTTAGGAGAGCAGCTTTGAAAAAAGCACCTATTATAAATGAATGATTACTGACTTCACAAAGCATTCATAATATTGACAGCCAGTCAGTAAAATTAAATGAATGCAATCAGAATTGAGATTACTTCTCTCAAGAAGTGCGTCTAAGAAAGAGAGGGCAAATATTTGTACTTATTTGGCATCTTAAGACCAGTATTCTACTGGGAAAAGTGGCTTATAGAAATGTGGCTCCTTCTGTACTAGGGAAGATGCATGACGGGGCTTGGAGTTAGAAAAAGCCTTCAGCTGCGTGTTACTAGACCTTCTCTTGAAGTGAACTTCTCAAAGAAGTCCAAAAGGCTTTCAAATTCCAATTTGCAAGTTCTATTTGAATAAAAGCTAGAAAGTTAGGTTCTTACAAAATAGAATCTTCATAATGACCTGTAGGGGCTAGATGTAGCCACAAAATGGTTTATGCACAGCTGCCTACTTTGTGCAGGTAGGTCCTCGCTTCACCCTTTAGTTATGTTTAACATGGTGGCTTGATGAGTGGCAGCAACTTGGGTGGGGTTTGTTTGGGATTTCTGAAGCGTTTTTGGCCCAAGGAGATTTACTCCACTGCAAAAATAATAATCCTATTTTTACTTAGTAACTGGAAGATATGGAAACTGAAGAAAAATTGAGTAATTACTTTGCCCTTAAGTTGATAGAGAAAGAATATAAAAAAGAGTCTTGCTAGGTGGAGGCAAGTGAATACATAGTTCTCAGATTTTGGGGATTTATAAGCAAGTTCTTCAAATCAATGTGAGTAAAAAAAAGTTACTATTAATCTCTCTGGACATACTTCAATTGTAGTACGTGTTTTTAAGTTCCATACTTAATGTGGTTTTTGCTTTTACTAGCATACAAGAAGATGATGCTAGTTCTGTATGCAAATGTCATTATCAAGCTAATTAATAAAAGTACTGTATACAGTAGAAGCAATGGTTACTCTGAGGACATTTGGATTTTAATTATCAATGAATGTTCTGATAGTACATCTGTGTGTGCAGGGTAGCATGTATGAGCATATCCTAGTTTTGCTTAATACTTTGTATGTAATCTGCATCACCTATCTTGTTCCATTCTAATTCTAGGCCCAATACTGCCTTGTGTCTGTAATCCCATGGCTTTTCCTCACAATTGCTGTGCAGGTTTAAGCAGCTCAGTCCCTCCCCGCAGCTTCACTTCTGCGCTTCTGTGCATTCCACCCTTCATTGCAAAACTACACCCTGAAGTAGATGAGGGAGCCAGCCCAGGTGTTCAGTGTCTCCTGCTTGGATTTTTACTACCACTGAGAGACGTAGCACAATTCTCTGGACGCAGCTGCGCTGGTCTGACGCATGGTTTTACTTTGCTATGATTCAGAAATCAGTCCCTTGTAAACTCCTTCAAATATGACTCTAGTATATATATAGGGTTTTTAATATATGGAGAGACTTGTAGTAAAAGTATGCTGTCACATTTTTATGCCTTTGTGATAAAAGGGTGCAGAAGGCATAGTCTGCAGAGATAACTGATGAGAAGGGTTGGGCTGGTTGGATTAGGACTATTTTGGAAAAGGGCCATTAAGAGAGAAACTCAGTTGCTTTGTCCATTTTAGAATTGGCATTTCAGCTCTTGTAGTAACAATTGTTGGTCCATGTCTAAAAAGAATAACAGTACTTTTTGTCATTTTTTTCTGATGACTTTATCAAACACTTGATTTTGTTAAAGTCTATTTCTGTCTTGATTATCACTGTTCAGATATATTAATACTTGCTTTCACTAGGCCAATTTCCTTTGAATCTGTGAATACTCAGCGTATTTCAAAAGCTCTGCACATTTTCAAATGGCTAAAGAGAAAACTGACAAGCTTTGAAATTTCCAGAGAGAAGTTTTTCTTCCTTTAAATTTTGGTTTTAATACGTGTATGCTCTCCTCTGCGTTGGGCATGAATAACACCTGTCATTTAGTAGTGTCAGATTTTATTTTATGGATTATTAAAAAATTATAAATATTTACACAAATTTATTAGAGCAGCTGCACAAGTTCTTTTAACCGGAAGTACGTACCAGTGGTAATACTGCAGGCTAATAAATATGGGGCCAAATGTTCTTTAGCACAAGAATAAAATGTTGTAAAATTCATTGAAAGAAGAACATGATCTGGTGATTTTTAATCAGTTCACTGTGAACATCTGTAACGACCTGCACATTTCACTGCAAGGCCTTGCACTGAGGAGTTCAACTCTGCTGTGGAGCTCAGTAGGTCCATACTCCAAGCTCCCTGCTCCAAAGAGTGGCACAAGGGTGCCTGGGCAAGTCCATGCCCAGGGATCTTTCAGTGAGGTTTGTACAGCTGTGAAAGAAGATTAAGGAAAGCACCAGAGGAAAACCAAAACAACCAACAACATTCACCAACACCCTGCCTTCCAACTAGTGGTCTCCTCTCTGTGGGAAAGTTGGTGTCCTGGTTTGAGCTGAACTGTGATCTTGGCTTTTCCGCACAGTCTCCTCTGTGAGGCTGCACATTCTGAAGTTGGCAGCATTTTTTTGCAGATAGCGCCTGCTACTAGAAGTGCTAACACCTGATGTTTGCAGTTACTGCCTGGGATTGGGATGCAGAAAGGCTCTGGCTGATACTTGCTCCTGTAGTGACCAAGACCACTGCTGGCTCTATGTGCCACACTGGGGGTGCTGGGAAGTAAAACGGGTCACAAAGAAGTAAGAGGTTGCACCTCCAGGGAGTTACAGACAGGACAGGTAACCAACAAGGCTACTCTGTTCCAATACGTCATGTTCGCTCTGAAACTGAGGGATCAGGGGGGTTAAGCTCTCTTTTGCAATGGCCGATGTCCAAGGAGGACTCCGTCCGATCTTCTGCCTTTGATCCCAATCCCCAGTTCCTGAATCCAGCTCCTGTGCCCAGTTCTTCTCTGTCCCTGACCCTGGGGCTTCCCCAGTGCTGCATCAGTGGGGGCTGCTGTCAGGAAAGGAGTTGGGTTTGGTATCAGTTTTGTATATGTGTATATAGCTTTTTTTTTTTATTACTGTTTTATTAAAGCTGTTTAGTATTCTTTTCCAATTGGGAATTTCCTTCCCAATGGGAAGGAAAAGGGTTTTAGAGAGCATCTGTCAGTGTTCAGTGACCTGCCCATGCCTAACCCAAGACACTTGGGAACATGGAGTACCGATTTTATTGATTTCTGCTGCCCTTTTCTTGTGCCGTGCGTATTAGGACCCCCTAAAATTTACTAAAATTTACTCTTGCATCCTTTTCCTGTGTCAAAGTAAGAAAAAACCTAGGCATGAGGTCTTACCCTGTTCCCAAGTCGCTCCAAAATCCTGAGAACAGTAAGAAATTTTACTGCATGAACATTCTTGCAATTTCATTGTGTAGTGTGTAAGGCAGCTTGCTTAATGAAGAAAGACAGTTATGACCAGAACAGTTGGGGTTTGGGGTTTTACTTTGTGGGGCTTTGGGGTTGTTTTGTTGTTTGTTTGTGGAATTTTTTTGGTGGTGTTTGTTTTTTTAATGGTTTGTTTTGTTTTTAGTTTTCCACTATAGTTCATATGGCTTGTTGACACGTACTAATGCTGGCATGAAATTCATGTAGTGTTCTGGCATGGTTTTTCTCAAGAAGGACTTAATTATATTTGTTTTGTTCCCACGCATCCAGATATAGAGTAACTAGAGTAAAAAAGACAACAAAGTTTTACTAGTTATTTTAACGCTTTAATAATTTTAAAATTTTTGTTTAATACTCACCTTACCTTAAAAAGAGTGTAATCTTGAGTCATTTGATCCTGGTTATAGCTTGAGCTGAATTGCAACTTAATGGATTCCCAGTTGATTTCAGTCTGTGTTGTGTTTGGGTTTTTTTTGGTGGGGATACATTGTCAGTCACCATAAATGTGTGCAAGCCATGTAGAACAATGCAACAAAACCCATTATGTTTGTGTAACATTATAGATTTTATTGACACTACTACTTCTTGGGGAGGGGTTATAGTTAGAACTAAACATAATAGTTTTCAGCAGTAACCAATTGCGCTTCTCTCTGTCTGTCTGTCTTCCCCAGCTTGTATTTACAGTCTGTCCTTGGGAAGAAATTGTTAATCAGTTAATTGTTTGGTGCTTGCTAGTAATAGAATTCTGAAGTCTTTCTCCTTTCTTTGTATTATTTGGAGGCAGATAATCAAGAGAGCTGTAACGTTAGCCCTTGGAAGACTGTAACCTTAGAAAGGTCGCAGGTAGAAGTGGCCCTTGGTTGGAGTGGGTGATGGCTGAGGACGTGCTCCGACTCCTTGGCTCACCTTAGGTTTCAGTTCTGCCACGTCTGAACGTGTGCGAGAGTCCTGGCCAGGCCATTAGCTTTAGGGTGACTTGGCTTTGGAACCTTCAGTTTTTCCAGAGGTCTTTGGAGGGATTCTTCTCCCACGTAGCTTTTCTTGTTCTTGCAGGTCCACACTTCTGCGCCACAGATGAATGTAGCCCGTGGGAGCACGGGGTTATGATGCTGGGAGGTGTGGTGTCATAACTACACCGCTTTTCCACCCACCCTTCATTTCCTCTGGTCACGGCTGCTGTAGAGCTTATTCAGGCCTACAGGATGTGAGATTGGCATGTGCTGCCTGGTGTCGGCAACCGAACTTTGCTGAGATCTTGGTTGTTCTTTTTGGGGTACAGTTTGCTGACTGCTGAATCCTGCCACTGCCACAGTGCTATGAGGGCAAGAGGGCCGAGTGAACTGTTACGCTTTCCCAGGTCAGGTCAGGAAGCACCTTTATTTGTACTGCGATCTGTGTTTATTCTTTTCAGTGGTTAAGCAGTGCAGGGAGTTGATGTGAAATGCCTTGGGGTCCTTGCATCTCTATCGGTATAGAATTTTTCATTTGCATGTTGTATTACTGTTTGGGAGGTCATTTGCTGAGGGTGTCCTTTTCAGACTGAAAATGTATATTTCATTCTTGCAACTTCCTGCTATATTAACTGTCTTCTGTACATGAGCATCAGATAAACTAAGCTTTCTGTGTACTCATGTGATACAGTTGGTAAACTGACAAACCACTAAGAAGTTGACATTAATTTTATTAAGTCTTTTATCTGCTAAGAATTAAGAAAATGGAGCAAAAAAGCAAGTAGTATGTGCTTCTTACTTTATTCATCAGGTATATATGATTATTTTGTGTGAAAATTTTCTTATCAACATATGTGTTTGTAGTACAGCAAAAAAATCCTCACTGCGTTGCATTAAAATTGATTTTGCTATGGAAGGTGTCAACACGGGGATAATGACTGAAAGTGAAAACTTGTTTGCAGAATTCTTGCTCTGTATTCATATACATATTCATATTGAGTTATAAATGACTAGGTGGTTTAAGAAATATGAATTAATCAAACTTGGTCTGTTTTACAGTTCTTTCATCCCTCTTTGGAGTGTAAGTTAATGATGATGAATGTCAGCCCAGTGAAAATAGTGGCATATTGTAGAAAGTCTGGAATGCAGTTGTGTTTGCGTTCTCCACTTAAGCCTGGACTTTTTTGATGAACTTTATTTTCTTAATAGCAGATGATAACTAAACTACTTTAACATATTGTTCAAGATCTCAGGCACACAATAGTAGTTCAGTTCCTACAGGTGGTTTGTTTGTTAATCTGAGCTCTGTTTTTCAGAAATTGTATGAATGCTGGTTTCGTTTGAAATCGATCTGCAGAAAGAAATCCTGTTTTGTATAAGATGCCAGACTCACAAAGATTTCCTTTCTTGTTTCATAGACGTTCCATCTTCAGAGCAGCCTGAACTGTTCCTAAAGAAACTTCAACAGTGCTGTGTCATTTTTGACTTCATGGACACGCTTTCAGACCTTAAAATGAAAGAATACAAGCGCTCCACTCTTAATGAACTGGTGGACTACATTACAATAAGCAGAGGCTGTTTGACAGAGCAGACTTACCCTGAAGTAGTTAGAATGGTGAGTTCCTTCTTTCTCCTGGTCTCTTTAAATCCACTTGCCATTCTAGTTATGCATTGTGGGCGAAATTGAACCTTGGAGTAGGTGGATTAAATGAGGCCTTTGGTTTGTATTTTCTACTAGACATCACTTGGGGATAATTCTCCAAAGACAAAAATATTAATCTTTTATATGCTTAATTAAAGTCAAGTAGATGATGGTTATTATAGTGTCACAAATGTATGAAAGGAAACCTGGATTCTTTCCTGATGAAGAAAGCCAGCAGCCATAAAATCAGAGTCCCTTACGCTTCCCCCACCTACCCTCCCTCTTTCCTCCAGTATAAGTAATAGAATGTTTTTTGCAAGTTTCTTACCTTTCTTTGAACTTTATCCAAGCTCTTGAGCATGTACTTTATGCAGAGATAGCTTGATGTATGCACAGATAATGACTTTTAAATAATAAATGCTAAAAATGCATAGGATTGGTGTGAAAATTTCCTGGTTGTATTATGTGGATTCATAGCAGATGCCATTAGAGTGAGCAAGATTGCTCAACAATAAAACCATACCTTGTATATGTAAATTGTCACATCACAGTGTTTTCAATGTAAAAATGGAAACAGTACCAGATGCTAGCTCTGTGGTGAAGAACATTGGTTGTGATTGACAAGATCAATCCCTGCTTTAAAACGTTTATTCTGTACTACCATACAGAACCCTTATAACCTGTTACCTAAACGAGAAGGCCATTAGTTAAATATAGATTTGATGATGTTTGCTTCCTAATGGTACTGTGTGATCATAGAATCCACCGGCTATGTGGTATGTGAAGAAAAACTTTGTATTATATATGCTCCTTTTCTTTTCTGACACACAGATACATGCTGTGTTGCTTGTCTGTAATATTTAAAAATAGCTGTAAATCGTGACAGAATCATCAAGCAGTCAATAGTGAAGAAAAAAAACAGAATTAAGAGTGCATGGAAGAATCTTAATACGACTTCTTTGTGTGTATGCATTGTCAGAAAGCCTATAATTATGCAATCAGATTTTTCTCCTTCTCCCTCACCCTCCTTTTCTCCCTTCTGTACTGACCGATCTTCTCAATGAATTGCTTTTCAGTCTTGTGTTACTTGTTCAGCACGTGGTCTAATGCACCATTCAAATCCCAGTCTGAATACAGAATTTCTAGTTCTTTGAATTCTTCTGCTGGTTCTGCACAGTAGTATTGAAATGGTTTGCAAATGTTAGGTTAATCTTACTTGTACCCCTTGTGATGAAAAAATTGTATCATAACCTTTGTATAGAGAGGACATTGATGCACAGTTAACCAGTAAAATTGGATACTTTTGCTGTGTGTAGAAGATGCCTCCACACTCACTTCCTGGGGGAGTCTGGTGTTTTGGTTTTTTGGTTTTGTTTGTTTGTTTTAGCATTTCTGTTATTGAGGCTGTATTCTCACTTTGACTTTGTTAGAGTTGTTTACTGCAGCAACACATGTAGAATACAGACAAGTTAATGTTGTCTTAGGTTGGGCCCCAAGAAGCAACAAAAATTTGATCTGTAGCTGCTCATGTTCATTTTGAATCAGAAATCGTACTCTAGGAAGCGCTCTGAACTTGAACTATAGAAAAGACACAAAACTCCCTGCTGTCCCTGCAGTCTTTTATGTTGATTCACAAAACAGTTTTTTTCTTAAAGAAAGGACGTATTGCCTAAATAGCTTGAAAAGCATGGTTTAAAATAATTTTCTTAAATATAGTGTGTAACTATGATAAGGAGGAGTCACTGGAAGTAAAGATGCAGAGTGAATTTTCAAGTGGATTTCATAGATAATTACTAATGGAGCTTTAGGAATTCCAGTTTCGTCTTATCTCATTTTTGATGGAAAACTGCTCTATGTTGTTTTTCTCCAATATTGCCCTGATCCTTTCATTGCATCATGCCCTTCATCTTACTTTCTTCTGCCTTGTGCTTGGGCTCCAGTGCTCAACTTGAACTACGTTTTCTCTTCAGGGCCAGGGTGCTTAAGCAGAGGAGCACTGAGGATATTGTCGAGCCTTTTATCTGGCTGTTCACTTGCCCCTGACTGGCCAAACCTGGATTTTTTTCCAAATAGAGAGAAGCCTGAGTAATTAGGGCGTGGATAGTTCCCCCCTGCCCTGAAGAATTTAGGGAGAAAGTTACAAGACGTAAATTTTGTCGGAAACTGCAAGAGCCACCGGTGCTTTGACGAAGGTGTAAGCTCTTGGAAAGCTGGAGCCCTTTCATTGTGCCTCACACAACCAGCGGTGTTCGTTGTGCATGTGCTCTTGGAAGACCACTTTGGTGGTTGTATTCCATGCAAGCAGGGTGCTGTGCTCTGGTGTTGAATTTATGTGAGTGAATCCATTGGCAGATGCATGAATGATTTCTGTCGATCATCCCATTGAATGCTAATGGAGTGTTTCTGCTAAACTCCATCATCAGGGCTTTCGTGCGTTGTAGGTATTTTGTGTTTTACAGATAGACTATCTGCTAAAAGTGCTATTTTTCCTCCTGGTCTTTCCCTGTAAAAACAAGACTCCATCATTTTGAGTGCAGTTATATAGGCCCTAGAGGGAAAGGTAGGATCCTTAATACTATATAAAATAAATTTTCAGCACATAATGCCTAGTGAATAGATGGCATTAGTCACTTCGTCTGAAGCTTCATGTTTGGTGTAACTTGTTCTTTACAATAAATGCGTGTTCTTTCACGCAGAATTGTGCTTGTAATCGTATACTGAGACAGACTTACTGTACACATTTGGCTTCCTAAGTGCATCTGCCACCTTTATCTGTTTTTGAAGATTTTCATCCAGGTCTCCAGCTGTGTTCACAAAGGAGCTGTCAAGTTGACAATCTCTGACCTGTCATCATAGTGAAGAAACGAGCAGTATCTACGTCCTGACCAAATTAGCGTCCCCATTGACTGCCTGCCACAGTTGTCAGGGGAGCGTTTTGATTTAAAGACCGGTATCATACAACTGATTAAAATGGAGCACAAGTGTTCCTTGTGCCAGGGAAGATGGTCTCCTCCCTGTTGCATTTAGTGTTCATGAAACCAGAAATTAATATTTCCTGCTTGACCCTGTGATTACGAGGTAAAGTGAAGTCTTGTAAGCAGGTGAAAATGAAAGAAGGTGTTTTGTGAGCTTTGGTACCATTTAAGGGCTGGGAAAAAAAAGGACACATTAGTCTGAAGCTTCTATTTAAAAAGTTACTAATATTTATAAAAGAAGATTAATGGCTAAAGTGCTTTCTTAATTTCCTAAAATGTCCAAAAAGTGGTATCTATGGAAGAGCCTACTTGTGTTTTGAAGTTTTATAAAATGCGTGTGTGTTAGTGCAAGCTGTTAATGACCTAGTAGTTTGACTTTACAGATACTAGGATAGAAACGATTGCCTGTTGAAATTCTTCAGAAACTCTGATGTTTTTAATTACTTCTGAAATGTGGCAGTGTTATGATGTAAGGATTTGAAAAACAGTTATTTGTGATAACTAGTGTAACAGCTCCTGGATATTTTTGTTGGCAGTCATCCTTAATTCATACCATTAAAACCTTAATCCCTAATCGTAATACCATACATTTTCGTGTTTTCTTGAGCTTGCAACAGAATGTTGTATATAGCTAAATGTGAAATCGCTTGCCTTTTCATCAACTTGTGTGCGCATCTGCTGCTTTAAACCCCTTCGCTTTAGCTTGATGTCTACAGAGGTGTTTGGCGTGTTCCTGGTTGTTTGAAAAAGTAAAACAAAATTGAATTTACTAATGGCCACCAAAGCAAGCTTGCGGTGACCTCATCACTGTCATCAATACGGGCTGAGGGGCAGAGTGGTTGGGATTTGTGTTAATGGCCGTAAGCTGGAGAGATTTATTCAGGAGGGTATTGCTCTGCGCTTCCCCTGCAGTGTGATGTGTTGTTCAGAAGGGCGTGAGACGGTCTTTTGAATTAGGCGACTCGCAGGAAAAAAGGCCCTTGCCAATTAAACCACATTTCGCGAAGAAGGAAGTGCCAGTAATACGACTTTATGAGCCAGTAATTGGACACTTAATCTGAAATTTGTTCCTGTCTGAAAACGTGGGGGCTTAGACTAATGATGCTGATTTTGCTGGTAGATTAAGCAATGGTAGTTGAATGAAATAAGTGTTTGCTGTTATCTGGTATCCTAAAGGGTGTATGCAGCAGAGCACTTTGTCCTTTCTGGGTATTAAGACATAGATTGAGGAAACTGATTTCTTTCATTTAAAAAAAAAAGATGGGAAAAAATTGACAAGCTGTTAAACTGAGAAATCTGGATCAATCTCTTTGTTGGTGAGCAACATTTCAGCTCTCCTGCTTGCTTCTTCAAAAATTGTAAACCCAATTCTTGACATCTGCTGTGATGTTTATGCAACATCTGTGGATGGTTGCCAGTCCATAAGTTATGGCTAATGAACCTTTTTTTGAGATACACCTTTTAGAATGAAACCTCGTTCTCTAAGTGCAGAAATGCCTTTGGCTTCCTGTTGGTGTCTATCTTTTCTGTAATGACGAATCAAATAAAATAAGACAGTAATCTCTACAGCTGAAATGAAACATTGTGTTAGATGTCTTGTGGCTCAGAAGCTGTGTTGAGCAACACTGTGAAAGAAACTTGGTTAAATAAATACCCAAATCAATACCAAAGATTGCATTTTAAAGGTCAAATACTAACTTTCTTTTTAACAAAATATTTTCTTCTTCTTTCTACTGACATAAATCTAGAGGGATTGCATTCCTTTTACTGCAGGGTTGTCTCAGCAGATGTGAAGGCAGAGTCTGATTAGGAGTTTGTTTATGACAGACCAGTTAAACATAAAGGATATCTCGTTAAACCACGATTTTTTTAGCATGTTAAGAAACCTATTTTTATGAATTCTTCTAACTGTTAAACTTCATAGGCATTATGAATTTATTTTCTGTAGCTTTAGCTATGGCTTATGACTAAGTAAGACACTCTGCTTGCTAAACGTTCATCCTATTTAGGGTTTTCAGTGTTGAAATATTCTTGGATGGAGATTTTTATGCAAGTTTACCTATGTGGAGTCTTAATTTTTTTATTTAGAAAAAGCCCTTTGCATATATTCCTGTTGGTTCTTGTATTAGATTTAAAAATAAAATATTGAATGTCATTTTGAGTTTAAGGGAAATAAATTAAATCATATACTTGTATAAGAATTGATAAATAGTGCCTCTCTTTTAATCTGAATTTTATGTATCTTCAGGAGTTCTGTAAAGTAGTAGGAATTAATCTTAAACTCACCTTGAATCGGTAGAAGTTGAAGAGATTGTTCTGAAACCATGTAAAATGCTGAAAGGAGAATGCAGTGTCCTTTGATCCCCTCAGTGGACTTTGATTAAAAATTGTCATTTAAGTGCAGCCATGATAGAGCAAGCGTGCTATCAAAACTTAAAAAACTATGGATAAAAATCACATCATATTTTAAATTACTTTCTTGTTCCTTTAATGTGAGAATTATCAATTCTGCAGAAGCAAGAAAAGACTAGAACTTTTATACATTATTTCCAAATTTCTCTGTTAGATGCATTTTATTATTCACATTCTTCAAACGCCTAGTTTGTACGAAAATCACAGTGCTTATTAAGAGACGAGACTCCAAGGTTCTGTACTGCTGTCAAAGAATCAGTTGGAGGCAGCTCCTCTTGCACTAGTTGTCCCTAACAATTTTTCCCGACAGTATGTAATTACATTTACCCGTATCCATTATTCCTCCTGTTGGTTGCGTATAGACCTTTAATTCCTCAGTCTTTATTTGCATAATAGTTCAGTGACTAGGTCTAAAGCAAAGAAATAAACTAGAAAAACATTTTCATTCCAAGAAGTACTTCTGTCGACTGCAGCTACTGTTTTTTTCACTATTTCTTTAAATCTGTTTTAAAAAAAAGATGTTTACACCCTCACCCTGCGTTATGGCTGTGTTGTCTTCTTAAATACTGTTCAAGCGTTGTGTCTATAGACAAGCACAATGCGAGTCTTCTGGGGGATTGTTTTCTTGGGATTTGAATTTTTTGTTTTGTTCTTCAGTTTGGAGTCCGAAACAGTGTGCGTTTTGTAATGCTGCCTAGAGTTCACGTTCATGAATTGACAGGCTTTCACTTGATCGGATGCCTGCTCTGGAGATGAGGGGCTTTTTCTGCTGGGACTGTGCTTTGATTTGTCCCAGATACTTGAGCTGCTTACGTTTTTTATTTTTTAGATTGTGTTGCATAGAATTAGCTGGCTCTGTATTAATGTAAATAACTGTTCCACTGGCTCATCCCAAAACACAGTTACGTGGAGGAGGATTGTTACTGGTGGGGTACCTTGTTACAGTGGAGGTCTAGGGGACCTGGAGTGGAATTTCAGAGCTCTGGTTTCCAGTGACTCTGCGTCGGGGTGGGTCTGTGCAAGCACTTCAGACTCAAGTTGCAAGTGGGCTCTTGAGGTGGGTCTCCCAGTTGTGCTCACTCCACATCGATGCTCGTGATAGAGAAGTCTCCCCACTTGTAAATTCCTTTTGGTCTGCTCCAGGAATGTAGCTCTAATGCATTGCGACTTGCTAATGGGCTTACATGCAAGAGATTGCTGGAAAGAAACCCTTCCCTCCAAACATACGTGGTGCGGGCATCGCACCTCAGCACCAGCTCTTTGGTTTTACACACTTGCTCCTGTTGCGCTTCTCTGCCAGCCTAAGGATCTCCGTTCTGCTCCTTGCTCATCTGTAGGGGTGGAAGCTGCTCCAACTGCTGAAGTGGGTGATCGTAGGTTAACAAGTTGAGGAGCCCTGATCTGGAGTTAAATTCTTGCAGCTTATTGATTGAATTTTTAGGAGACTTAAAGGTCAAGAAAAAATGGAAAGGGTCACTTTTCCCGCCACCCTGTAATCTGGATTGTTGACTGCGCTCGCAGCCCGGTGTAGTTCATTTTAATGCAACCCAGTCTAAAGCAATGTTGCTAGGCAAAAAGAAGGCATCGAGCATTAAGCCCTGGAAGACTGTATTCAGGCAAGCAGTTGAGCAGAAAAGGACTTGAGCGTTGTGGATTGCTATCATGAGTATTTTAATACGAGTTTCTGGTACAGTGAGCTGTGCAGAGAAGTCGATATTGATAAATTTAAAACAGCAACATATGTAAATAAAGGGGGAGATGATCTGGGTTTAGGGTTTTTTTTTTAAGTACCCCAATACACTTGTGCACAATTGGGAGCCCAAAGGAAGCAAAAACAATTGTAGGATTAAAACCAAAGAAACCAACGGCTGCCTGGGTTCAGGAGCTCTATCTTTCCGTTTAGCAGCACAGAGGTTGCCATGTCTATATAAAAATACTATATATAAATAGATAATATGCAAATGTATAGACAGATGTAGAAGAGGTGTCGTAGTTTAAAAAGAACCAATGGGGAATCAGGCGGATTCAGCCTTGAAATCAGAAGCAGTGCTGTAGTTAAATTAGTAGCAAAACTTGAGAAGAGCAGGGCTGCTAGAATCATTTATAATCTTTTAAGATAAAAGTAGATATTACTTCTTGTAAGACTTACTGTATTCATAGAATCATAGACTCATAGACTGGCTGAGGCCGGAAGGGACCTCAGAGATCATCTAGTCCAACCTCCCTGTCGTGGGCGGGGACGCTTCTCAACTAGATCATGATACTCAGGGCTCCATCCAACTTGGCCTTGAACACCTCCAGGGAGGGGGCAGCCACAATGTCTCTGGACAATTTATTCCAAAGTCTTGCCGCCCTCGTACTGAAGAATTTCTTCCTAAGGTCCAATCTAAATCTATTCTCCTTCAACTTAAACCCATTTCCCCTTCTCCTATCAGTGGACACTCTTGTAAAAAGTCCCTCCCCAGCCTTCCTGTAGGTTCCCTTCAGGTATTGGAAGGCAGCTATTAGGTCCCTCCGAAGTCTTCTCTTTTCCAGACTGAACAATCCCAGCTCCCGCAGCCTGTCCTCGTAGCAGAGGTGCTCCAGCCCCTGGATCATCCTTGTGGTCTCCTCTGAACACCTCTGGGAACAATTCAGTGGGTTATATAGAGAGATTATAGCTGAGTGACTGCAGTAGTCACTTCAGGCTCAAAAATATGTAAATCCACAAACAGTATTTAAAAACTGACATACGCAGATACATTGGAGAAGGAGAAGTTTAGTGTCTGTTCCAGGGCCCGCTGTTGTTTCCCAGTTAACATGGCTTCACATTCTGGCTTAATTACTTAATTATTTTATTGTTACTGTACATTGTTAATATGCACAGTAATTTAAACATTGTGTGTGCAAAGATAGTCTCTTTCAACTTCATATGTACATGGGGTTTATTCGGATGGTTCCACATACTGGTGATAGAAGAAGAGATGTTCCCTGAGAACTAATAGGGTGTTCATTTATCCTGTTCTTATAAAGGTAATAGATTAAGCTTCCCTGCATGTATGTTTGTTTTCATTTCAAGCTCCATTCAGGAAAACTATTACTGATAAAAATCTTGTGTTTCAAACAGCACGGAGTAGGAGCACAGAGCTGAAATTGAATTTGTGAAGTGTTTCTGTTACAGCGTCGTTATTTTTATAGCGCTCCAGTGAGTGACAAAGAGAGGATTTCTTAAAATGTTTATTCCTGACTTCAATCTTAAGCCTCTTAGTACGTTCTTTTCTAAAACTTATTTCAATTATAGACATGGTGATAAAATCAAAGCTTTCTTGAAACTTCTTACTTTTAACTGTATATTCGTAGTTTCGTAGTTCTGCATTGCCAGGTGCCAGTCCTCAGATCTGTTTAGAACTTGCAGCTTGCTCTTTGGGGCGGTATCAGAGCAGCCTTCCTTGTCTTCATGTTTGTTTTTAGTGAACTGACACTGACTTGTGTCAAAAAAAAAAATTTTGATCTTGCTTCTGGTTGGAGTTACTGACATGGGGCGTAGAGGCTTCTGTACATCTCCAATTTTAAAACCTATCAATTTGGTATTTCCAACTTGATCTTAGAATTTTTGCACTCAGTGCCAATGAGCAGATTTTACTGATTTGTTTAACTTGTTTCTGGCACTTGAGTGTTCAAATTCTGCTTAGCAGAGCAGCAGTGAGGTACTCTCCTACAGCCAGTTTAGTGTGGGCTTCTGAAAGGGACGGCCGTGTAGGACGTCTTTGAGGACATAATAGGGGAGATCTATCATGATATAACTTCCTAGAATATTAAGAGTTCTGGCTTGCTTTACAGAAATATCATCTGGGCTTGGAGGCGTTCCTAACCAGTGGAAGACTGAGGTCAGTCTTGATCAGTAGCCTTTTGTGTTGGTATGGGAGAGGAATAATCATCAGGGACTGTATACGCAGGTTGGCAGGGTTGTCCTTTGGCTTGATGATCCAACAGAGGTCAGAAGAGAAATGATTCAGCTCTCCAGCTGGAGAGATTTTGGCATACTGCTTGGGCCCAGGGATAGATATTAAATAGCTACGCTATGCCTCTCTGAGAAAAATGACTCCTTCCAGATTTGATGCAGCGTATTCCCGGCTTTGTGGGGTGGCCATCAGAGCCTCCAACGTACAGCTGGGCAGTTCATGCATGGAAGAACTTGTTGCCTTTGGTTCTCCCTTGGAGGCTTATAAACATTAACTACCCAGAGGCTACTGGATTAGAAAAGCGTGCTATAAATTGACACTGCATGTAAATGAGCTCTCATGCTGTGTTGTGGTGATTAATGAAACTATAATGGTCCATGTCATCTTGTAAAATTATGATAACCTGGGGAAATCGCCTAGAGATAACCTGGTCTGGCTGCTCTTCTCAGGAGAGTATCTGCATTTTGGCTCCATATGGTTTATCTTTACTCCTAATGCAAAAAAAGAAAACTAAAGAGAGCAAACTGTGTACTAGGACCATGTTCTAGCATGCATGGCATTTACTCCTGTATGTTAATTTTTTTATGTCAAAAAACTGCTTTTGAGTTGCTTTGAGACTGCTCCTTTTTGAACAGGCACTCCCCAGAAATCAGACCAGTAACGTTACAAGCTCAAGATTCAGATATCAGTTCTGGCTCTTAAGTAATTGTTGCTGAACCCTTCATACTTTTATCATACTGTTAAGGCTCTGGCACTAACTGCTGGAGGCTTGGTTTGACTTAACACAAATTCCTTTAAGATTTAAATTAGTTTAGGTTTTCATTCTGAAAGTATGTACTTTTCCTTGCAGGTTTTGATTGTGCCATAATTCAATATTTGTTCCAGTTTCTAAACACAACAGCTGATGAATACTTACATTTTCTATTATGTATGGTTAAATTTGCAGGAAAAAATTTCCTTCTTGTTTCAAATGAAGTTTGAAGCAAGTAAAAAAAAAAAAGCTGCGAAATGCCTTTGGTTTTGCTAGTTCCCTATTTTGGTCCAAATCCTGAGAAAGCTGGGGTTTTTGCATGTGAAGCATTAACTAAAAATGCTTCAGCAAGTATTGCAGAATCCCAGATGTTTGAATCCAAGGCGCCAGTAGGTACATTTTCCCCCTTTTTACTTTGGGGATTCTTTCGGCTGTTTACTCCCTTTTGCCTAACACAGAAACAACTCTGTCCTGCTAATCCTGATCACTTTCCTCCTCTCCCTGCTTTTTCATATCAGGGATGATAGAAGGAGAAGCTCAGGAATCCTTGAGGAAAGACAAACTGTAACGTGTGTATTCTTGGAATAGTTAATTGACTTTTCCTCCTGAGACTAGAAAAGCCTTTTCATGGAG
This sequence comes from Apaloderma vittatum, assembly GCF_000703405.1. NCBI lineage: Eukaryota > Metazoa > Chordata > Aves > Trogoniformes > Trogonidae > Apaloderma > Apaloderma vittatum. The sequence goes on along the minus strand of NW_009697417.1, from coordinate 15,550 downwards.
GAGCTGTTGAGAGAAGTGAATGAGTCAGGGGAAGAGGATGAAGGGAGAAGAAGAGTATCTCCTAATAAATGGTGGTAATAACTTGGCAGGTATGCATGCAGGGCAAGTAGAGTTCAGCACAGGCCGTAAGTGCTGTATTTGTTAGGGTTGCAAGCCATGCGACTTGAAAACATGAGATACTACACATGTACAATGAAGGTTTTAGAAGTGTTTTACTGTCTGTGTAGTGAAATACACCCTCTTGTGGCGAGAAGGAGAAAGTCCAGACAGAAACCCGTGTGACCTCTGTTTTTCTTCTGTGCTCACTGGTTTCCTTCACTTAATCTTCTTTTGTCTTTCCCTTGTGTTCAGTGACTGTTCCTCGCTGGTGCACACCACACAAGCTTTCCTACAGTTTTCTGTGTTTCATCTTTCATTTTATGCAGTGTCTGAGTATGTTCTGTTTGTCTTGCAAATTCTAAAACTTTGCTCGGTCTACTTCAGTCTGGTTTTATCATTATTTGTGTTGGGTTTAAGCTCTTGGCTTTAAAGTGTCTTTTCTTAGTAAGTTGCCAACTTATTGAGAATATGCCTTGCAGACTAACTTTAAAATATTTACAGGCATAAAAGGCTGGGAAAATAAATAAGGATGTAGAAGAACATACTAGTTTTGTCTCTTAAATAGATTAGTTTGTCTGAACTACTATGAAGGGCTCATCTGTATATGGGATTAGGAGATAACATGCTGCCATTCACAGCTGTTTGATTAACCAGCTTAGAAATGGGTCAAGTGCAGTAGCAGAGTGCAAAGAAGGCACAACATCACCTTCAAGGTACTGAAAAGGCCCTACAGCATGTTTGCAGTTTATCAGATTTGCTGCATAATAAGCTGTACGCTCCATTCAGCACTATAATTAACCCAGGAAAGCACTCCAGTTCAGTCTTTGCTGATAGCATGAACCTCACAAAGCCAAGCAGTCTCAGCAAAATACCTCTAAATAAGATTAAGCAAAGCGACCCAACCATGAAATAAAATGCAGGCTAAGTGTCAAGCAAACGCTGTTTGTTCCTTGCATTTAGTACCAAGTTCCATACTTGGCGTGAGTGTCGGGGCATATAAGGTGTGAAAAGCAGTGGCTACTTGTAACAACTAACAGGTGAGACCTTAAGCAAGTATCATGAATGTTTTTTCCTCTTGCAAAGGAGGATAACTAAGTGTATCAGAACACTTGTAGATGGATGTCGATGACGTTTCCCACACTTCCTGAACAGTCACGGCCCATTGATGCCCAGCAGGATTGGAAATTACATGTTGGTGTGTGTGTGTCTCTGGAGTGTGGTGGACAGAAGTGGTGGAGACTGGGTAATCCTGGGGCTAGCAGTGGGAAGAAGAAACAAAAAGACCCGGGGAAGGGAAAACCAGAGCTGGTGGTAAACTTGGGAAGTGGCACGTTCCTTGGACCTGTGCTATTGTCAGACAGCAGGCAAGCTACATATGTGATGGAGGATAGAGCAGGTATAGGTCTACAGAGTCCTGAAATCCAGTACCTATACAGATCTCACAATTCTTTCTTTCACTTTTCAGGTATCTTGCAATATCTTCAGAACTCTCCCACCTAGTGACAGCAATGAATTTGATCCAGAAGAAGATGAGCCCACCTTGGAGGCATCATGGCCACATTTACAGGTTTTTTTTTTTTTAATCATTTATTTCAGAAGAAATACTTATCATTGCTTAATGTATCTAATAACTTCATCAGCTTTCTTTTAAGCCTGTGAATCACAACTAGGCTGTGAGACAGTAACATTTATTACTACTGGTCGTGGCTGTAATATAGTACCTACAAAGATGGGAGAGTACATTGTAAAATTTGCAAAATGTTAAAGCTTTCTCTCAAAGTTGTATTAATGGTGTCCCTCACATTCTTGTTTTTCCTTCATTGATTTAAAAATTGCTTTCTGAACTGCTCTGATGCACAAGTGTCTCTCAGCAGCTTCAGCAAGAGCATAAGACTTCTAGCAGTTGTGCTTAAGTGAGGCTAGTTAATTGTTGGGCGAAAGGACGCAGATGTTGGCAGCTCATCAGAAAAAAGGAGAAGGGAGAAGCTACATTCCTAAGTCTTTCTTCCTCTCCCTGGGTTGAGGTTTGTTCTCAGGTGTTTGTAGCAGGATGCATGTTCACGGCTCTGTATCATCCATTGCTTGTACCTCAAGTGTCAACACAAGGTATTTTGAACAAAGAACATAATTTTGGAGGAAGCATATGGATGCTAATGAAGTAAATTCCTTTATAGAAAATATGGATGCAGATCCTATCTATGTTAGGACAATAACTTCCACCACTAGTAAATTTAGAAGAAGTTTGGCTGAGTAATGGTTTGTGGAGTCTGGGAGAGTTTGTGAGCAAAGGAGCACAACTGAGCTCAGTTTGAAATTTGACAGCTGCATGCACAATCATCCTTGCATATGAGCTGTTTGTTTCACTCTTTTGTGCCCTCAAATTTAGAAACTGTTGAAATATAGGTTCCATGCCTCATTTATATTTAAATTTCACAAAAAATAAGAATCTTAAAAGTTTCAAGGTACCTCTGAGCACAGCTTGGCCTACCTGGAAGCTGCACAGGCATTCATGTCTGTAATCTTCTGTTAGTTGGCATTAGTGCTTTTAAAAGCCATTACTTACAGGAAAATGGTGGAATTTTTTGGTCTGTGGATGATTTACCATTGTCAGGAAGAAATGCGCCTAAAGTATTTTGTCAAGAGTTGATGGAATTGATTTCCTGATGATTTAATATTAGTTATGTAAGCTGTCACTTTTCCCATGTTGTATTTCTAAACCACTCTCTCCCTTCTTGATTTTCTATTGCTGCCTTTTAGAACACTGACATAAAGCATCGATATCGCAATATACTGGTGTTTGCCTAGAAAACTTCAAAAATTATATAAAACGTGAATTTTAGCTTCCTTTCAGTATCAACAAACTGGAGGGGGTGGCTGACACACCAGAAGGCTGTGCTGCCATCCAACGAGATCTGGACAGGCTGGAGAGTTGGCGAAGGTGGACCTCATGAAGTCCAATAAAGACAAGTGTAGAGTCCTGTGTCTGGCGAGGAATAACACCAGGCACCAGGACAGATTAGGGGTTGCCCTGCTGGAGAGCAGCCCCATGGAAAAAGACCTTGGAGTCCCGGTGGACAGTGAGCAACGTGCTCTTGTGGCCAAGAAGGCTGGTGGGATCCTGAGGGGCATCAAGAAAAGTGTGTCCAGCAGGGCTAGGGAGGTTCTCCTGCCCCTCTGCTCTGCCCTGGTGAGACCACACCTGGAATACAGTGTCCAGTTTGGGGCTCCCCAATTCAAGAGAGACAGGGACCTACTGGAGAGAGTCCAAGGGAGAGCTACGAGGATCATCAGGGGACTTGTACATCTCTCCTGTGAAGAGAGACTGAGAGAACTGGGGCTGTTCAGCCTTGGAAGGAGACAACTGAGAGGAGATCTTATTAACATATAGAAATATCTGAGGGGTGGGTGTCAAGAGGAAGGGGACAGTCTCTTCTCAGTGGTGCCCAGCAATAGAACAAGAAATAACGGGTTTAAGTTAGAACATAGGAAGTTCCACCTCAACATGAGGAGAAACTTCTTTACTGTGGGGGTGCCCTGCACAGAGAGGTTGTGGAGTCTCCTGCTCTGGAGACTTTCAAAACCCACCTGGGTGCGTTCCTGTGTGGCTGCTCTAGGGGATCCTGCTCTGGCAGGAGGGGTTGGACTAGATGATCTTTCGAGATCCCTTCCAACCCTGAACATTCTATGATTCATACTCATTGATGTCAGAAAGCAAAAAGTTTTCAATGACTGCTCTTCTTGAACAGGTTCAGCAAAGAGATTTGCTACCTGATAGCTCACCTGACCAGTGGCAGGTCAGAGATGCTGACTGACGAGGCCACAGCAGTCTCTGTTTCACTTCACTTCCTTTTTCCTTGTTTTTATTCTCTTCTTTTTCTCCACTAAATGAAAAGTCTGT
>NW_009697417.1:0-11522 GCF_000703405.1 Apaloderma vittatum | reverse complement strand
CCTGCTGAATAAGTTTAGGCAGAGATGCAATTGCATACAAGTAAGCAGGTTTTCTCCAGCCCTGAGGCTAATCTTTTACACTAAGTTAGAAACTTCTGAGTAAATTCTGGTTTGTGGTGTTCTGTGTTTCAAGTTGTAGTACAGCGCTACCCTAAGCAATTTCTAAATTAATTAAAAAATTTCCAACTGTTTCTCCAACCCTTTCAGAGTTGTAACGTCTGTATTTGATGCGACTTCAGCAGTTCATGGGGCAAAGCATAATTGTGCTTTCTAATTATGCTAGGAAACTTTACAAGATGATAACAAGCATTACAAGATTGCAGTGCCTGTTCTTCATCAGATGTCTTTGACTGGAGTTAAATAAGCAAAATTAACTTAAAAATCACATGTAATTAATTCTACCTCTAAGGTCGCACTTTGGTAAAGGAGAAAAATATTTTTCATTTTTTTAGCCCTTTGTTTTGTGGAAAAATAAGTATTTTGTTTTCTGTGAGTAAGAATTTAGGGAAATACTTAACAATATGAAGAGTTACCAAGTCATAAAGTAAACCATGATATATTTTTTTCTTTATTTTGCAGCTTGTATATGAGTTTTTCATTCGATTTTTGGAAAGCCAAGAATTTCAGCCCAGCATTGCCAAAAAATACATAGATCAGAAATTTGTATTGCAGGTAAGCCCGTCAGTTTCCTTTAAAGCTTCATTTAACATTTGAAAAAAGTTCTTTAAAAAGATTTTGTTTACAATTTGAAAGTGTAACTTTATTTGCAAGAGGAAGAGGCAAAACAACCATACGCAATGAATTCTTTCAGTCTACAGAGGTAGGGGAAATATATGTGTGTTTATATATCAGTCCCTGTCGCTATAGATCTATAAAATAGTTGATTTGGCTCAGTTTTTGATACCTTAATCAAAATATTTGACTTGCTGGTTATAAGAGGGAACTGAAAGAGTAACTCTTGAAAAACAAAGCGTTTACTATCAAGTAATCTAAAAATGCTGCTATCTAAAGAGACTACTTAAATGCCATTTTTAACGTGTCTTAATATTGTTAGAATACATCTCTTGGAAGGGGAGAACATTCCTCTCTCCTGCTTCTGCTGGAGCGCTGTCAGCAGGGGCAGACATTCATTAACAAACCTCTTCCCAGCGCCGTACTGGAAGCAGCGATGCTGTAGTGGTCGGAGAGGAAGTAAATCAAAAAGCCATATAAAGTTGAAGCTCTATTAAAAGTGTGGAAGAAGAAATAGCATCAATAATGAGCAACACAGGCGAGGAGCGGGGAGCTTTATTTTTGTAGTCTGCCTGCCTTCCTTATGGCTAAATGGAAGAGATGGCCTCTGGCAGGCGGTCAGCTGGTGGCGAGGTGGTTTGCCTGTATTTCATCTTTCTTCTCCTTGTGTGCGAGCTCAGGTTTCCTGTGTGCATCCTTAGTTCACTTGAAACTACAGCAGTTGGTGATCTCTGCTGGGGAGTTTGTGTCAGGGCCTTGGCAGACACCAGCACAGAGATGACTGAAGGAAGGTGTTTTTGGGGATGAGCCAGGAGACTCCACAGATAGGACTTTTGTCTTCAGCTTTCAGGAATAAGCCTGTCTTGTTGCTTTTGTTCTTGTGGTGAATTTTTGTATAACCATAAAGTCATGCTTTCTGTTTCATGCTGTCTATAGCTTGCTTTCGAAATGAGGGAAATTTAGAAAGATTCCTACTTAGATAGAAAAGGGAATTTCCTTGTGGACTGAGATTTGAACAAGAGCCAAACTAGAAGTGGCAGGAGATACTTGAGCATTTCTGAAGACCTGTCTTCCACCTCTTTGTCACAGAACTTTTAGTTTTCCCTGTAGTGCTTAGGCAATAAAAGTAGTGCTTTTATTGTCCTTGTGTGTTATTTGTATGAAGAATACCTGAAAACCTTAGCAAAGACAATGGTTTCTACTCTTTAATTCAAAGAAAAGACTTCAGTTTCCTTCTCTAAAGCACAAAAATTTCTTCACTCTGCAAAAACAATGGGATATACGTATGTTTTTATTTTATTCATCTTCTGAATACAAGAGTATTTCTCATCTCAATCAAACCTCTATGGAGGAGTTTCCTTTTTCTGTTCATCCAAATACTGATTTGAACAAGGGAGAGCACCAGTCTGGTCCTCCAGTACCTGATGGAGATGTATGAATATGCAGGGAGGGTAATCACTCTTGACGGGTTTTTCCAGACTGATTTGATTTTCTGTAGATGTAGCAGGATTGTGCTAGAAGGAATATTTGTGTTCTACTTCAAAATCTAGAGAAAATAATTGCTAAATGCTCCTGTTATGTGCTGCTGAACTTGATCATGACTGGCAGTATCCCACTCATGCCCTTTCAAGGTGTTCACACTTGTTACAATTTGGCACAAGAAACTGGGTCTAAAACAAGGATTTTGTTTTATTTTTTATTTTTTTCAGCCTGTAAGTCTTTATTAAGTCTACTAAATGTGAAATAAGTAAATATGAGATTTTAAGGCCTACGTATCTGAAAATGTGTGTAACTACAATTAGAAATCAAAAGAATTCTGAGAATTCCTAAGTTCTTGTCACATGGTTGGGCAGTGAGTTTTTATATATTGCAGTGCAGTGTGTCCATTTAAATTGCACATTTTTCTATAAAAAGTTCTGTTGAGCTGTATTTATCCATGCAAGTAGATACATCTTGGTGTGTGTAAGTATTTGTGCTTAACCTCTAGGAATTGAGCTGTCTTTCCACTTCTTGCCGCATCTGCTCTGTGCCCAGAGTAACTCGTGAGAATCGGTGACTAAGATGACTTACACAGGAAACCGCTTTGAGACCTAAAAACATGAAGCATGTTTGGTGCTCCATGACACTGAGAATACAAGTGTGACAGTCTTTAAAATCAGCCTTATCTTTAACTTAATAATTTATTTTTATTTGAACAACTTTAATGAAGTGGATTTTGTCAGTAAGAAGGCCTATAGGAAAAAACGATGCAGATTTATTTTTTTATAATGGACATTTTTCAAGCTTTTTCTTTGCTTGTGTTTGCTTTTGTTTTTTGAATGTAGATGTGTTTCAGACTTTGAGCTCTATGTTTTGATAAAATGCTGTACTTAACAGTGTAACTTTTCATTTCTAAAGCCTGCTTATATACAGTCTGAAATGGTTGGCAGTGGTTGCTAAGAGACATACTATTCAAATATATCCACAAGTGTCTGTGTTATGGAGGTTATTTTGGAAAATTTATTTCCCTTTTTTATGTATGTTTCGTGTCAGAATAATGACATAAATTATGGAAGTCTTGCAGCTTATCCGTAAAAATAAGGCTTTATTGTTGAAACTTGATAACAAATTGGACATATCAAAATAATTGTGGGTTTTGTTTTTTGGTTTTTTTTAAAGGAGAGACTGAGTCTTAGTTCAGCAATATTTCCACAGCATAAGAAAACTGGAAATATAAATATTTTGCTCCTAAAAGCACTCCAATAAGAAAACTAAAACCAGAAGTGTTTCTAACTGTTTGCTGTCTTTGGGTGAAATTTGCTATTTGGGGAAGGGTGAGGTGACTATTTATTTATTTAACGGCAGAACTAATTGAACAAAGCCATGTGTTTATAACCTCTGGAGGGCAGCTGGCAGCCCTCATCCTTTCCTCATGAAATTCCCACCACAAATACTTACTGCAAGGAAAGACGATGGGATCCCATTACAAGCTACAGAAACATCTGAAACAATGAAGAATATGTAGATCAGCCCCAAAAGTGGATGTTAGAAAGCAAGATCCCATACAACCTGCAATTACACTTTTCTGTCTTTTTCCTTCTTCACCTCCTCGAAGTTGTGTAGCAGCTTGGCAGAGATCAGGTAGCATACATAACGCTGACATATCTACTCGTAATACGGGTTCATAATTTATCTACTTGTGAATCCAAGGTAATTTTGTTTTCTACGATTTCTGTAATAATTTTCTGACAGCGTCCTCGACATTTGTAAGGCCTTTTAGACAAACTGTCTTTGTTTCTCTTGCAAGACAGGTACTAGTTGATGATTACTTTCTTCTTCCTGGAAGGCAGATACTGGTTGCTTATGACAGCTGCTTTAAACTTCCCTATTTTCTGGGGGTTTGTGGGGGCTGTTTGGGTTTTTCTTTTTTTTTTTTTTCTTTCTTCTGGTTGGATGGTTTTGTTCTTAAAGTTACTTTCCAGTTTACTCCAAATGTCCAGCAGATTAGCCAATGTTGTGATGTCCAAAAAGATGAAGAAGAAGGGGTAAGGGGAGGCTCACGCTTTCATCATAGAGAACTGAAAGGGAATACAACAAACATCTGTGGGTAATATTATTGCCTTTGAGTCCTAGAGGCAGCTTGGGGTGTCAGTGTTTTGGGATATATTCTGTATGAGACAAGACATTGGATGGTGTTTTCTTCTGTCTGAGCACCACATAATCATTTCATTGATTTAAAATCCAGTTTAGGAGTTACTTGGTAAAGGTCAGTTTCGTGGTGTTGGTTAGTTTTGTTGTTGTGGTGGTGTGGGTTTTTTTGGGTTTGGTTTTAACTGGATATTGAAGCTACTGTTTCATTCAGCTTGGAGAATTAATTCCCTGTGAACCTTTGATTTTTCTCGATCGAGGGAGATCTGGTAACAGCAGAACCTGTACTGGTGTAGACTTCGCTCTTGAGCTGTTCCAGCGTGTGAAGGCCATGCAGTCACTGGGAAGGCTTTACGGGCTCACATTGCGAATTCCAAGCAATTAGAAAAATGTAACCTTGACGCGTTGCAGGAACAAAATATTAAAGCAAATGAGGGTGTTTTAGTTCCGCAGAGTGGATGGGAAGAGGCAAGCCGTCTTATTTTGTAGATATGACAGTATCTAAGAATTTTATTTATTTTAAGAAGAAGAAGGGCAGCATTTTTGAGCCATTTAATCAAAAGTTTATTATTTATTTGAAGATTCCCAAGGTTTGGTTATGTCATTAGTGGAAATCAATAAGGTAAGTTTCCTTATGTTGTACTGAGGTTACAACAGATTTTTTAACACTGTATTTCTACCGCTTGGATAACCTGGGTTTCACGTTCTTACAGTGTATCTGCTTTCATGAATTTAACTTTTGTATCAAAGTCTGTATGTCATACTTGTCAAGTGTCTGCTCCTTCATTTCTCTTTTTTCTTTAAACTCAGCTGTTGGAGCTGTTTGACAGTGAAGACCCTCGAGAACGAGACTACCTAAAAACAGTCTTGCACAGAATTTATGGCAAGTTTTTGGGTCTTAGAGCATTTATCCGAAAACAGATTAATAATATTTTTCTACGGTAAGTTGTGGAAGAAGGTATTTTTGACTTATTAACATTTTAGGAAAATGATATATTACTTATATTTAACTTCTCTACTTTTAGATTTGTTTATGAAACTGAACACTTCAATGGCGTAGCTGAACTGTTGGAAATTTTAGGAAGGTAAATGAGTCTTCATTTGTTGTCTATCTCAAACTTCCCTTCTGGACACGTCAGAATGGTATTGGATTCAGAAGAACTATTTGCTATAAGCCCAGATTCTGAAAACAGACGTGCGCACGTGCTCATCTTTAAGCCCATGTGCAGCTCTCTTGTCACACCGTTGCCAAGAGCACGTAACTGGATGCAAGTTACAGCCAAAAGTGTTGAATTGATTTTGCGTGTGTGCGTCTGTTAAATTTTGTGTGCTTCATCCTTTCATGCTGCAGAACATTGATTTTTTCGAGCACACTAACTGTGAATATTTTGAGTAAATCTGATTCTGGTAATATAATTACTCAAGAACGCCTTTCTTACATAGGCAAAGTCTTATCTGTTTAGCAACAATATTTGTGCAGCTGTTTATATGATTATTCCCAAGACAAAGCTGAATTCCTACTTAGACTTGTATTGTCCTGCTAATACAAAGCAGAGCAAAAGCCAGCACCTGTTTACAAATGGCACAAGTCTGCTATTTGTAAACAGGTGCTGTCTGCTAAATTATTTTAATCTCGAAAGTACTTGTTCAAACCTCAAGAATGCTTTCTGTGATGATAAAACTAACAAGTATTTATCTTCTAATTTCTAGCATTATCAATGGCTTTGCTTTACCTCTTAAGGCGGAGCATAAACAATTTCTGGTGAAGGTGTTGATCCCTTTACATACTGTCAGGAGTTTATCACTCTTCCATGCACAGGTAGAAATTTTAAAAATATTTTCTACTTAGCTAGAATGGTATTTTTTTTTTAAATGTTCCTCTGGAAATTTAATTTTGTGAAATATAAAAGCGTGGAGAGCAAGTTTTGAAATGTGGAAAAATGCAATAGAATTTGAAATTAATTTAATGTGCTTTGTATGATAAATGTCTTGCTTCTCTTCTGGTTAAATAATGAAAAGTGTAACATACATCTGTAATACTTTGGAGATTTTGTTTAGTAGTTAAACTCTCTCTTTAGGTTTTCTCCTTTGCTATTTTCCCATTCTCTAAAGTTTTCACTTTCCCATTCCCTCTCCCAAGAGGATGTTTGGATTTCCTTAGTCTTGTGCTGTCAAAGCTCTTCTCCACCCTGGCAACTTTCTGAACATTAATACCCACATTTCTCCACAATCTTTTAACGTTCTCCTGCACAGATTTCTTAGAACTGCACTTATGCTCTCATATATATTTCATCACATAATTTTTCAGCTGATAAGTGATACCTGTTGCCTTTCTCTCTGATTTTCAGATAGTGCAGTCTTTCTTATGCTAATAAAGCTTTGCTTTCTAGGCATGTTATTCCAGGTTTTAGCTGCGTCGACTCAACTTGCTAAAGATGTCATGATTTTTGCCAATGTGGACAATAAAAAAAATGCAGTTTCAGAGTAACAGAAGCTTCAAAACATTGATTGTATGACTATTCAGATTTCCAAGTTGATCTGATTTTTATGGTATATTCTACTTTGCCACCTTAATTTTTTTATGTGTTTTTTTCTGTTGTTTCTTACGAACTCTGCCTGGATTTACACGCTGCAAACTACATGTCTCAGTTTAAAATCAGATGCATTTTGAGAAAACTGTGTAGCATCTTGCCTTGAGTCTCTTTTTTAAAAAAAAGAAAGTTTCTTTGTGATTTCTTTCTAGAAGTGGTCTAACTTGACTTTCTTAAATCTTTACCACTTCATAGCTGGCATATTGCATAGTACAGTTCCTGGAGAAAGACCCCTCACTCACAGAACCGGTAAATATATCTTTCATACTTTCTTCTTTGTTTTTTTTCCCCATCATAAGTGGCTTACCCTGTTGAGAGAAAAGCGAAAATTCTAACTGATTTTCCTTCTAATTTAGGTCATCAGAGGTTTAATGAAATTCTGGCCAAAAACCTGCAGTCAGAAAGAGGTAAGTGATATGCTAGTATTAACAAAACCTAGGAGTTATTTTGTTCTTCAATTTAATAGGTAAGGAATCTTTACATATTCCAGGTACGTAGCACATGCTTTGGTGGATCTTGGTATTAATTCTTGTAGGCGATTTTCCATACCTGAATTCTTGGTTTTTGGTTGCTTTTGAGTATGAAGAGAAGACTTTGGTGACGTGGTTTCTATTCACAAAATATTCACTGATTCTTCTATGGAGAAGAAAAGAGAGAATAAACGTAGATGAGAGTAGATTGGAAAACTTTAGGAATTGTTTGTAAGTGAGGATAGTATTTTTCCAGGGAGGCTGAAAGATATTTTTGTTTTATTGTCTGACGTTTACCTACAAAATATGTAAAAGATGCAGTTAGACCTTCACATTTTTATTTCAAATTTTTGATGCGAATCTGAGTTTTCCTAATGAGATTTTGTGACACAGCAAAATTATTATTTTGAATATTGCTTCCAAAAATGAGGTAAAATTAAAAGACTCTCCTTAGTTAACGAAGTTTAAACCTCTGCCAGATTCTTTTGTATGAAACAAGGTTTTCAGCGTGGACATACTGGTGCAGTTCTGAATGTTGTTGTAAAGGGCTGGTTTAAGTACAGCATTTGCACGCACTCATCCTCCTTTTAAGAGACTGAAGTCAGAAGCTGCTAAAGGCAGGAGTGATCACATGTTTTTGAGAGAGCATCTTGCTGAGCTAGTGAAGCATCCATGTCTCTGTGAAGTGATAGACTTTGAGGATCACCAGTGTTTCTCTGATCGAGATTTTTCAGAGATTGTGTATTCAATGCTTCCTTCTTTGTCCTTAGGTCATGTTCCTAGGAGAGCTGGAGGAAATCTTGGATGTAATTGAACCGTCACAATTTGTCAAAATCCAGGAACCTTTGTTTAAACAAATTGCCAAGTGTGTCTCTAGCCCTCATTTTCAGGTCAGTGGTAGAGGATGTTGTGTTTATAGGAATGTATAGTCTCGGTGTCAATGTAACACACACCCACCCACCCCCAAATGTAAGTATTATGGTATGTTACGTGGTTTTATGTAGTTGTCTTCTGGATTTCTGGGGAAGGGGGTTGCAGTGGAAGTTTAGTTCTAAGCTCCATGAATAACGTGTTAGGTTTGTCTGAGGTTGTAGCACAGAACTTGCTGTTCTAAGCCATGTGAGGCCTGAAACTCTATCCAAATCAACTTTGAGCCCTTCTTACTATAGGTATCGGGTACTTACCATATGGCCTTCCGACTGACAGAGCGTCTGAGGATGTATTTGCTCCCTCTTAGTGCACTGTTCCGCATCATTCTTCTTTTCCTACTTCCTTCTGTAAGGAGATGTCTGGTTAGGGGTGACAGAACCTGTAGCCTGTTTTCTTCACATTGCAGAATGGAGGAAGGGGAATGAATAGGATTTAAATTCATATGTGAAGAAGAGATAGGGTTCATGGTCTGTAGTGTCTCCATATTAAGCTAGGTGACTATCCCGGCACAGAGGCAGATGTGGCTGTTTTTGGCTCTCTCTTGGACTGCATTTGTTTTGAGCATAATTTAGATCAGGGTTTTTCCCTCCTACCCCAATCTCCTCCCCAAGGTGATTCTTGTTATTGGTACCTTCCCCACACTTAAGATCTCTCCTCCCATATTGAGCCCAGCTACTGGGACTTCCTCCGGGGTCCCAGCCCTGCTCTCTTCTTTCCAACTGCAGTTGTAGGAGTGAGGGAGAGAGGCGATGGGAGGTCTGTCTGCTCTGCCTTTCCCACTGCAGCTGCAGCATTAATGCAGTGTCTGCACCTGGTCTTCAGCGAGTAACATCAGATTGCTCGGGGGAAAGAGCGAGTGGATGCTGTGGGATCTGAATTATAGGATAAAAACTTAATTCCTTTAATTCATGTTATGCTACTGATTAAATTGGAGTTTTAATTCCAAAGTTAATGATTCTTGTTAATTCGTCCGTGTGAAATTTCTCTGTTTTTTTTTTCTTCAGCAAATTACAAAATTACAGCTTTCCAAAGTCCTGTTAATATTTTCTCTCTTTGACTCAAAGGTGGCCGAAAGAGCGCTGTATTATTGGAATAACGAATACATTATGAGTTTGATAGAGGAGAATTCAAATGTTATACTTCCCATCATGTTTTCCAGTCTTTATAGGATTTCTAAAGAACACTGGAATCCGTAAGTTTTTGCCATTACACTTTATTTTGTCATTTGACAGACCACTGATGAACCTAGGGAGTGTCTGCTGAGGAACACCTGAATGGGAGAGATCCAAATTCAAAGCTGGCATGCGCACGTGCAACTCTGTTAATACCAGTAGAAATTAGCCTATACTTGAGCGTTTATCAAAATGTGTTTGATTATCTGGTGTGTGTACAAAAATCAGTAGCTTACAGGATAAAAATAGACCTTCTCACAAGCTGGAAAAAAAAGAAATTAGATGTTATATTGTTAGTGAAGAAAAAAGCGTTGCTCATCAACTGTTTTCTTCTACACAGTTTTTTATAATCTGGTTAACATCTTAAACCTGATCATTAATTGTCTAAAAGAATATCACTTGGCATTAATAAAGCTCTGTGGCTGTGTCATGGTGCTGGTACCTCTGGTACTGGCATTTTTCTGAACATCTGTGAAGCATATAGACATCAGTATATTCTTAGACTGTGTTTTTTCTAAATTAATTGAAATACAGCTGTTCTTGATTACACACAGTAGTAGAGCAGTTGCTTTGTATCGATATCCCATTAATTCGGCATTTTTATTTTTAAACTGAATGACCCCGTAGAAAGTGTTTTAAGGAAAAGTACTGTTACAGTTAGATGCTATGTATGCTGTACTTAGAAAAAACCTTTTCCCTGTGAGGGTGACAGAGCCCTGGCACAGGCTGCCCAGGGAGGTTATGGAGTCTCCTTCTCTGGAGACATTCAAAACCCACCTGGACGCGTTCCTGTGTGACCTGCTCTGGTGATCCTGCTCTGTCAGGGGGGCTGGACTGGATGATCTCTAGAGGTCCCTTCCAACCCTGAAAATTCTGTGATTCTGTGATACTTCAGTGGAAAGTATTTTCTAAATCAAGATGGTTACTGTTTAGGAAACCCAGTATTTTTATTGAGTTGTGCTACATTCGGGTCCCAGTTGCTTTGAGACCTTACTGTAAAACATTTGTAAAATATTGTGTCTTTTCAGACATCAGTCTTTTTATTCTACACCTAGACAAACCTTCAAGTTTATGTGCTTATATGACGGATCTAATGCTATCAGAAAGCTTTTGTAGCAAACGCTGGTCACAACAAGACACTTTCAATGGCCTAGAACTGCATTAACTGTCTCCAACCTGCTCATGCTGCTGGCCAGCCTTTTGTACTGTGCACTGAGACACTTATAATGGGAATATTCCAGTATGACAGTTTGCAGAGTTTTCATATTCACAGGAATTTTGTACTTTTGACACACAGCCAGGATAAGATACGTGTAAAATAAAGAAGGTATTTAAAGAATTTTTTTATATTTGTAAGAGCATTTTTAAATGTAGGCAACAAAAATGAAATATCTGAATGGCAGGCAGGGGTGCGTGAGAAATGGCACGTGGTTTGTCTGTGCAGTAGGTTGGCACCTGCAACGTTGATTCCCTGCTCCTGGCTGGAGAGCACTTTCTTAAGCAGCAGCATGTCTGAATATGAGAAATGCAGTGGTGAATCAGGAGCGGGGGTCTCTGGATTGATTCTCTCTTCCAAATTATTTGAAACTTATTAAAATTTGCTTCTTTCACTTCTCTCTTTTCAGTTACTTTGTTTCTTTACCTGCAGCTCTCTACTTGATGAGACTATTAGCAGACCTACATTACTTAGAAAATTCTGCTGTATTTTACGTTGCATATTCAGTCAGACAGTATAAAAGAGTAAATTGATTGTACCTTTTTTGAACCTTTGTGGGACAGAATGCCTTTGAAGCCTTTTGGAAATTACTCTTATTACTATACATAATTCTTCCTGTATGAACAGATCATGCTTGTCATGTTTCATGCAACTGAGCAACTCAAATTCAAATAAGCAGTGGTGTATGGCTTTTGGATAAGGTCAGGAACAGCAATTATCAAAGCAGGCAGAGGTTATAGAAAGAGATACTATATATGCATTATATATATATTTAATTTTTATT